>NW_010421736.1:6385-6648 GCF_000710305.1 Buceros rhinoceros silvestris | reverse complement strand
CCTTGGATTTTTAAAACATTCAGTAACAGCAAGTGAGGGCGATACATTATTTAAAGGCTCTTCCAAGGAAAGCAAATAATTTCAGCTTAGTTAGCTTTTTAGGACAGCCTAAGTGGAGAGCAGGGAGAGCAGAGCCGCAGGCAGCAGGGCGGGCACTGGAGCAGGGAGATGCAGGAGCCTGCAGCTGCCGGGCACGTGGCACCAGGCTGCGCGGCTGCACCGGCACACAGCACCGCGGCTGCCAGACCTTGAGGGGGCTTTTC
>NW_010421736.1:2136-6263 GCF_000710305.1 Buceros rhinoceros silvestris | reverse complement strand
CCTTGAGGCTCCAGCCCCGCCGAAGGCCATCTGGGGCAGCCCCCCAAGCTGCTGGGTGGAGCTGGGTTGGGACAAGGGGACACAGCGCCCGGCTCCATGCCAGGCTGCCCGGGGCACAGAGACCGGCAGCGTGATGGACAAGAGTGAGGCGTAATGGGCACTGCGGTGCAGAGCGCTCTGATGAATTAGGTGTCACTGGGTTTAATCCAGAGTCATTAGCCATGCTGAACACTCGCATATCATTTGTTAAACTAATGGATTGCTGGAGGTCATTCGGTAATAAGAAAGGGAGAGAAGGGTTATTAGTTTTTATCAGACATTAATTGGCCAAAATTGATTACTTACTTGGCTTTTGCAGTGTATTAGGGGTGTTCCCCTCCCCAGAAGCACCCTGGCCAGCAGTGCGGAAGGGCAGCAGCGGCTCCTCAGTGGGCACCACAGCATCACCCGGACACTGCAGCATCACCCAGACAGTGCTTCACCTGGACACCACAGCACTGCCCAGACACCACAGCATCACCCAGACACTGCAGCATCACCCAGGCATGGGCCAACAAACCCAGCTGCAGCATGTCCCCATCCTGGGGCAGACCCTTGGGGAGATGCCATCACGAGCGGCTCCCATCCAGCGCTTCCATCAGCTCATCCCCGGCTGCAGGACGAGGACTGATGAAGGGCACCCCACAGCCACGCAGCAGCCCCACGCGCTCAAGTGCCCCGTGCCCAGGGTGCAACCTGCACCCAGGGCTGTGTCTGGCCCCAGGTCCAGGCTGTGCCGCAGGCAGCAGCTCCTCCAGCTCCACCGGCACCACTTAATGCGGCAGGAGGCAGCAGAAATGATCTGGGAACTGCTCAGGTGATCCCACATTTATCTAACAAGCTTCCAAATGAAAACCAGCATTTGGACTTATTGCATTCTGGCTCAAAATTTGATTACATTTTTCTACAGCTGTAAATCTGCCTTCCTTTCTGCAACATTATTATTAAAGCCGGTATTGAATTGGTGGTGTGATACGTAAAATTTCAATCCTGGCTTTGACATTCCAGGAAGTTAAAAACCAATTACAGTGTGTGCTTTGCCTCGGGACAGAATGAATCATTGAACACCGCCACTTCACTGAGAGAAATTAAAGGTTGAAGCAGCAACATGAGGAAGGAATTAAGTTAAAAATCAAAGGTCAATTAAAGTAAAACTGAACCGATTTTATTTTTAATATTTTGCTTACATTTTCATTCCTTTCTGATGAACAAGGAAGCAAAATAAACCTGCACTTTTCTTTATTTGCTGGGTAATAAATCTGGGCTGCAGTTGGTTTCAGGAGCTACGAGGAAACATTCAGGTGATAAAACTCCCAACCCAAGAACCAGCATGAGTCTTGCCGTAAGGAAGCCGGCACAGCGATGGGGCAGCACGTCCGCCCACCCACGCCCACGGCAGTGAGGGGCTCTCCTTGCCTTCACCCACGAACACCATAAAACTCCCAACCCAAGAACCAGCATGAGTCTTGCCGTAAGGAAGCCGGCACAGCGATGGGGCAGCACGTCCGCCCACCCACGCCCACGGCAGTGAGGGGCTCTCCTTGCCTCCACCTAGGACCACCAAACCGTGGCAGCCACGGTGCACACGAGAGGTGCCCAGCGCCCAGGGACATGTCTTGCTGCCACAGTCACCATGACCGCAGGAGGCCCCATTTGACCCCAAGGCTAGGCTGTGTCATACCGAGACAGGCAGCATGGACTGCAAAATGTGTGAAAGAGGGATCAAGTGGGCACTGAGGTGGGCAAAGAGCGATGTGTCCCACAGCCAGCACCTCTCTGGGCACTGCCGAGTCCCCTGGATGTGGAGGGACAGGGGTGCAGCTGGTCTTGGTGAAACCAGGCGCACGGCTCCTGCTGCTGCTTCAGCTTTGCAGGGCAGGCAGAGAACACCCCATGCACCCATGGCAGACTCCTTGTGCACCCATGGGGGATGTCCCGTGCACTTGTGGGAGATGTCCCATGCACCCGTGGTCTCCCCAGCACGGTGTGCCGAGAGCACAAAGGGGCAGCCCCTCCACAGCCCCCCAAGCAGGGACGGAGCACCTCAGCCCCCAGCCAGAGCTGCCACCCACTGCCGCACCCACCCACCGGGCAGCACCCACACAGGCTCATCCCCAACGTGACCAGCCCCACGGTACAAATTGCATCATCAAGAAATAAAGCTGCCGCCTGCGCGCTCCTTGGAGCAGCGAGCCCAGAGAGATGGAGCCGCAGCCCATAAACCCATCCAGCGGCAGGAGTGAACCAGCAGCACCCTCCGTTCCTAATCGGGTGTGAAACGAGCTCCCACACGATGGGCTGGAGCCTCCGAAGGCAGCACAGGGGCAGGATCGGTGCCAGCATGGCACAGGACCCCACCACGGCAGGTATTTACTGGCGTCATTAGAGCAGCGAGCGGGGAGGCCAGTTCTCTCTGGAGCATGGCAGAGGCTGTCGACCCCTCCTGTGAAACAAAAGACCAGTTGCACTTTGAGCTTCCTGCAGCGGTCTGTCATCTGCAGACGCCTTTTATGCCTGGGCTTTAATAGATAATCTATACCCTCGAAGTGGAGTATATCATCTGCTCGTTACCAACGATAAATCATTTGCAAAATATTAAAATGCTTAAAGACTGTCACACGGGCTCCGTGAATTGCTTTGCAGCGCACACACTCCTGCCTATTAAAGGAGAAAATGTATTCACGGCGGAGCCGGGCAGAGCCATCACACGCGGCTCTATTTACCGTCTGGAGTACAAAGCTCTCGGCGAGGCGCAGAGCTGGAGGCAGATCCACCTCCCGGGCCCGCCAGTGCCGCCTCTCGAGGTGGTCTGACCCCAGCCAGGGAAACTCATTAAGGTCGTTAGGAAACGCGCCAGTTCTCCAGGGAGCCGCTGCTCTTAGATTAAAAACAGGAGCAGGCGCGTGCGAGCGCTGCTAACCGCGCGGTTTATTCACAGCCGTACAAGTGTGCGAACCGCGGGGAAGGAGCAATCTAATACATTCTCAGACAATTTAAACTCATTTCAATAAAAAACGAATTAGACAGAAGTGAATGGCAGGGAGAGCAGCTGTTACAGTGCCGGTGACACCAGAAGAACAAGCTGACAGCGCTGCATGACATGGAGATGGCGGCCCAGCCCCAGACACGGGCTGGGAGGAAGGACTGGGAAGGCTGGGAGTGACAGGATGCCCAGGGAGCAGGAGCTGGGCTGCCAGCCTGGGTGCCACCGACAGCTCCCAGGGACACCGCCTCTGCGGGGACCTACCACCAGGATGACAACCCATGGGGCTGGGAATCCGCAACCAGCCTTGACCTGCAAAGCCACTGAAGAGCAGCAAAGGGGCTGGGGGAGCTGGAGCGAGTGAAACGGCTTGAGGCTTCCCAGCACCAAACCCACCGCCCACAGCAGCACCCCTTGTCCCCTGCCATCCCCATCCCCGCTCGCTGGCCACCAGCTCCTTGTCATCCACAGCAACGAGACCAAGCTCCAGAGGCACATTAGGGACACAGGTCCTGCAGCACCTGGGGCCAGGACACCCCAGCTGGACCCTCAGCCCGAGGAAAGGGGCAGGGGAGACCCCCGGGTTATCCTCCCACCAAAGGCTCCTGGGAATGCTCCGGCTTGTTTGGTAAATAACGACTTTGTTATAAATATTCTATAAACCCAGGAACTGCAGTGCATTAAAAAATTATAAGGTCCCGCTTCCCCACAGCTGCAGCACGGCCCGGGAGAGGTGTTTAAATCGGGTGTCGGCTGGGGCCGACAGAGGAATTTGTTGTGGGGCTGATGAATAGCTCAAGAAATATTCAATACCTTCAGGAAGGATCAATTTATCACAGTTTGGCTCAGACCGAGTGGAAACACGCAGCCACCCACCCCGCGTGCGTGTATTAGGAAATCCAGGTCATTACGTTAGACATGCAGTTTCTTATTATTTTTTCACTGAGTGAAACTAATGTGGAGAAGGGGCCTCACGGTGCCTTGACAAATTGCTCCAACACCCAACAACATGCTCGTTTCCCCAGTTTAAACATCTCTGGAAAGGAGCAGCAGGACCCGCACCAGCCCGGCGAGTGCTCCCGGCTGGGTGGGAGCCCGGGAAAGG
>NW_010421736.1:799-2005 GCF_000710305.1 Buceros rhinoceros silvestris | reverse complement strand
AACCCGCAGCAGCTCCTAAACCATTCGCTTTGTGGCAGCGGCCAGACTCTTCTCCCCCTGTTCGCAGCCATCCTCCCGCAGCAGCAGGGTGTGGAGCAGAGAGGGCCGGTGGCTGCGCAAGCCCTGGTGTCCCCGGGAAGGTGGCACGGGCAGGACAAGCCCCACAGGGTGCTCAGGTCCCCCATCTCCAGGGCGATAAAGCATCACTGGCTCCGAGCTGCGGTCCAGCCCTCAGCCCTCTGTCAGGAAGAGCCCTATGCCAAGGGCATCCCGGCTTTGCAACCTGACGTGGAGGGGCTGTAGGTGCCAAATCTGAGCTGCCACCTCTGCAGTCACAAAGGCACGGCAAGGACTGAGGGCCGGCATGGTAAGGAGCTCATCTCACCACCACACCACGTGCTCACGAGTCACTGGGAGGCAGCATCAGATACCCCAGACATTGTCGGGCTCTTCTCTGCACATGACAAAAACCTGCACAGAAGTTTCCCTGGCAGACAGAAAGAGTGATGTCACCAGCGACCCGACCCCACGGGCACCCCGGTCAACCCTCAGATCAGATCCACCAGCCAGGCGTGGTTTTGGAGCACTCTGAGGGCTTCTGACCGGCCGCAAAGCTTTCAATTAGGTACATCTGTACGTCTGAAATATTATGACAATTGAAAGCCCGTTAAGCGCTACAGTAAAAATCCCAATGTGCAAAACGACCAGGGCATCAGGACAGCCCTAACTGCTAAATCCATCTGGTAATCAGGTTAGAGGCTGCCGGCGAGCGCCCAGTGTCAGCGGTTTTTATTAAAAGCTGGTTTTTGCTCTGAGAGGTACTAGTTTTATGTTACCATAAATTGTCAACAGTTGGTCAGATCCCCACGGAGGAAGGATCGATACCCAGCAGTGGGAAAAAGTGCTGAGAAAGGAAAAGCGATACTCTAATTAGAACAAAATTTAGGAGTCCATGGGTAGGATGACAGTGCCTAATATGTTATAATTTATCGACGATCTCCACAGATTGGGTTTTCTTCTGGCTCTCGGAGGCAGGCGGGTTAATAAATATCCCAACAGGCAGCAGCAGCGGGGCAGATCCTCGCACATCAATCCCCACCGTCGGCACAACCGCGGTGCATCGCACAGTGCAGACACCGCCGGGCCAGGCCCTCCAGCTGAACCAGTGGTTTTCCTGGCTCCTCTGGTTTGCCCATCGGCTGGGGG
>NW_010421736.1:0-654 GCF_000710305.1 Buceros rhinoceros silvestris | reverse complement strand
GGGCTCTGCTGGTGTCCCCCAAGCCAATGCCAGGCAAACCGAGCCCCGAGGGCTGGTCACCTCACCACACCCCAGACCAGGCTCTGGGGACAAGGCGGAAAGCTCAGCACCTCCCAGGGACACCTCTACCTCCCCCGGGTGTCAGAAGCGCACGCCTCATTCCACAGTGATCTAATCCTGGCTTAACACCGCTGTAATCCTGGCCCAGGACCCAGACATCTGCGAGCCCCAGCCCAGCACCCGGCCACAGCCTCCCCTGCTGACCCAGATTTAATCCCCACCCCAGCCCTCACCCGCCCTCACCTCATTTCATAGCGCATGAAGCACCTGCCCTCAGACCCTCATAAAGAGAGAGGAAATAAAATTTAATCACTGGAAGATCAAAGTTCTCAAGTGTTTTCCAATCGTCCTCTCAGCACCCTCCTAGCTCGGCTGAGGGAGCTGCAGCGGGCTCTCTATTTAATAAGTGGCCCTAAAAACCCGCCTGGATCGGAGAGATACTGGCAAATATAATAAACAAAAATATATTAACTCTAATTCTGCGGAGCCTTTGGCTATATTAATATCTCTTTAATGTAATCACCTATAAATAAGTGATGACCTCTATGATTTGATGCGACATCTGTCATCCCCATTTCCATACCAGACGTGAAG
>NW_010421735.1:50234-58022 GCF_000710305.1 Buceros rhinoceros silvestris | reverse complement strand
GGCTGCCCTTGCACTTGTTTGCTGCCCCAGTTTTCACAGTGCCCGCATCTTGCTGGTGGTCTTCAGGCCGTTGAAGGTACAGGCTTAAAAACTGCCACCCACATCAGGACTCCTGTGTCATCCTGAGTGACTTTTAGGAACACCAGACAGACAAAAGGCATCCTTTTCATTTGAAGTGCATTTCTTTTTAAGGAAAAAAAAAAACAAACCCAAACCACCATGAGAGTGTGTCATGAATTACATCAATGGCTGCAAATTTAAGTGTTGGGTTGGTAATAAAGATAAATAAAACCTATACCTGTATCTATATAAACAGTGCTATCCAGAAACATATTTCTTAACTGGGAGCCCTGGAAGAGGATGTTAAAACCTTTCTCTTTGTAAAGTGTTTTCGAGATGAAGATAATTTCTTCTATCAGGAAACAGGTGCTGTAAAGGGAAACATTTTCTTCTTAAAGTTCCCTATGATGAGCCAAACCCTGGGCGGCAGTGAGTAAGAGAGGGGCTGCCAAAAAGTGTGTCTCTGCCTGCTGTGGTGCTTTCTGCTGCCGTAGGAGGCAGGGAGGGGGTGTCCGTGGGTTAGGAAAAAGAAGCAATGGGAACAAGGCTGTCATGGACAAAGAGATGTGACATTACAGCAGGTGACTAGACGAGCATGGCGATGGGCCTTAACACGCAGATGAAGTACTTGTTTTCATACAAAATGTTTATATCAGATATCTCTGTATAAATACGTATACATGTGCGGCAGAGAAGAAGACTCTTCCTTCTCAGAGGAGTCACGGGAGCTTTGCAGGTGGGAGCCCACCATGGGTGAAAGCTCTTGAGTCTGAAGCCAACAAGTATCTGACCTCCTGCCTCCTTACCCTCCCTTCGCCATGGCTCTGGGGAAGGGCCTGAAAGAGACAGGCAAGAAACCCCCAGGTCAGGCTTCCGCCGATCTTGTCAGTCCTTCTGGCCTCTGGCTGTGCCAACAACCATCGGGAACAGCTGCTGCCACCACCAGCCACCGCTGCCACTGCCTGCCAGCCGGGAGCTCCAGAGCTCACCTGTGTGACACTGAAAGAAAAAGTACAAAAGCCTCCAAATACTGTTGGGGGAGGGGAGCGGGTTGAAAGTGCAGCTCTGGTGGGGAGGTTGTTCTCATCACCAGTTTTTATTTGGACATAGAAAGTCTGTTGAGCTTTTATTTTCCCCACGCCAGCTCTCCCACCCCAGCGTAAAGCCCACCCGGGGAGCTGCCGTGCTGTTCCTCTGTTGCGTGTGCTGTAGCCACCGTGTGCTTTTCATCCGCTTCCTCCTTCAGCTGACCGCGGGGCAATACGGGGGAGGACTGGCTGCCCGGAGGCCAGCTGCCCAACTGCACGGGCACCCTGGTGCCCTCAATGCTCGAGGGCGATCTGCGCCAGGCCAACAACATCTGTGGAGTGTTTCTTTCTTTTATTTTTCTTTTTTACTTCATTAAAAAATATGCAAGCTAAAAAAAACCACACACACACACACACACAAAAAAAAAAAAAAACCACAACCCACCAGGTTTGGTGCCTTTGGAGACTTTTTTTTCCCCTGAGACTTCTATGTTTCATTCTGGGTCTAGCTATCCGCTTGCTCCTGTTTTCCATTGAGCAGGTGCCTGGACTTGGTCACATAGGCTCTGGCTGGTTTGCTCCCGCTTCCATCCCCAACCCCTGGTTCGGTACCACTGCGAGGACCCTGCAGCGCTTGCCCCTGCCTGTCCGGCGGAGAAGAGATTTTGCTGCTGGTCTCGTCGTCGCTGCTTCTTCCCCTCTGTTTCTCCCGTCAGCTTCCCTTGTCAGCTTGCAATAGCAGCTGCTGGCCTCTCAGCAGCCCTCGTGCTTTGGGCAGCACACGCTTACTGTTCTGCCTCCTCCTCACCCCTGCTGCCCTGGAGGGCACCCCCAGTGCCCCACGGGTTTTGCCATCCGGGTGATACTGCACTACATGGATGGCAGCCAAAAACGAGTCTCTGGGTAAAGATGACTTGCAAAGCGTAGTCACTTGCCTGACCTCCTCAAGCTGGCCAGGACTCGTCTCCCAGGTTTGCCTGGTACCATGCTGCCGCCTCACCCAGCATCTGCCACTGACTGCTTTTTTTCCACGCGTATTTGAGCCCCTGACCCCAAAAGTGCTCTTTACAGTGGCCCTTAAGCTAGAGCCATCCCCTCGTGCCTTTCTGCAGCAAATGGGTGTCTCATGCAGCCTGTAACCCTGGGCTCCCATCTTTGCCTGCCAGCACTCTCAGTTATGGGGTGCCAGGGTATCCCAGGGCTTGGGCACCTCATGGTGCAATGCAGCGTGCTCAGGCAGGGCGGGATGGCCCCCGCTTGAGCACCTGCACTGCCAGAATTATGGCCCTGGCAGAGCAGCTGTGGGTAGGCTGTGCTGTACATCACTCCCTCGGGGCGGCCAGAGCACGGCAAAGCTGCAAAAAGGCCACTGCTCCACTGGGTCCTTCATGCTCCCATCTCCCCGCAGGCCTCTGGTGTCTCTTCCCACCACTCGCCCGGTTGGCTGGCTCATGCTCTCCGTGAGCCGGTGGTGCCCACAGAGAGCACACCTGCGGCCAGCCCCGGGGGAAGCACACGAGCTCTGGCTCTGGCTCCGGGAAGGGACCCATTGCCTTTGACTTCAGTGAAGGGGTTGGGGACAGGACGTGGGGGGAGTTGGCTCACTGCCACTGCTGTGCAAAGCATCCCAGTCACCACAGGTGCTGAGGCTTAGGTCCGGGACTGAAGGGCACCATCCCACAGTGAGATGGGCTGAGCGAGAGGAGTGTGTGGCCTCAGGGATCAGCTGTGGTACAGTACAGTGAGAACAAAGTGTTTGCTAGAGCCATTAAGCAAAGGTTCTAAACTAGGAAGGAGGTGATTTGAGCTCTTGGATTGGGCTTTGTCACCTTTTAGGCAATAACCATGGTGTTGGTGTGATTAACACTCTTCTAGACAAGCACAGATTAAACACAAAAGTATTCTGTGATGCACGTTTCCTCTGATTCTGTGGCTGGGGCTCCTGGATTGGTTTGTAAGTGGTAGGGAGGACCCTACCACTACCCTCCACCCCAAAGTAGCAAGACAACCTCACCTCACAGCGCCATCTGCAAGGAGAAGCTCCATCAGCTGTGCATGCCAGTTTGGGCTTCAGCCAGCCTGGCCCGCTGCTGCAGTGGGATGCTGCCTGCCTGCATGTATCCACCAGCATTAGCACTTTGCTTCGGGAAAGCATTTTGGAGGAAAACCAGTGCTGTTGTCCCTGGACACAGATGTGGGGACCACGACCTTTGAGGACTGACCTCTCCATAGTGCAGTAAGACAGCTACAGATAGCAACAGAAAGGCATCCAGGAGATCCGGTCACGCCTGAACACGCCACCATTCATAGCCAGGAAATTTCAACCCATCCTCAGTCACACTTGGGTGTAAAGTGGTGGCACGTCATTCCTCCTATCATTCACCTGAAATTGCTTTTTTTTCCTGGGGGAAAAAACAGAGCCAAAAGCTTTTTTTGTTTTATTCTGCCAGAAAGTGATTACAGCCCTGACCTTGGTGTAGGAGCCAGCCTGCACGAATGGGAGCAGCAGTTGCTCAGCCCTGGCCAGAAGCTGGAAAGCACTTGTCACAAGAATAACCTTTGGAATCTTATATGGAAAAAAATGTTTTTAATGTCCCCTGTCATCCGTGTGCATGTGCCAGCAGCTTGTTAATATCAGAGCTTTGCGCACCAAGTGCTGCTTGGTGCCCAGCAGAAAAGAAGTGCTCACAACTTGCCTCTATAGCAAGAGGCACCTTCGAGTATTTGAACAAGTTATTTAAATTAAGTAGATAATTAATACCATGGGTACATTTACGCTCTCTCTCTCTTTCTCTCACACACACACACTTCTCTTCACCCAAGGGGTCTGTGCTTTACCCAGCATCCTGCAGTGGCAGGGACAGACCTGCCCCCCAAGGCCCACAGGACATCCCGGCAGGCAGCTGGGGAGTCACTCATGCTTGTCCCACCCCTGCCAGCAGAAGAAACCCTCTTCCCCCTCTCCACATTGTGCTGGAAAACCCATTCCTTCCCCATGCTGGGCCTTGGGTGGTAATTTGAGCTTAGACATGGAGCCTGCAGGTGTGATGGGAGGTTGATGAGCTCATCAGATGACGTTCCTACTGCACCTAGATGTGAGCATTCACCCACGTCCCAGACAGCACCTCTGCTATTGCCACGTAAGTGCCAAGTTGATTGGGCGTTGTGGCTAAAGGAAAAATTGTGACCTACCTACTACTCATTCCTGAGTGTGCACTCAGAAAATTGCCCAGTTTGAAGAATGCAATAAAAAAATAACACAGGTCTAGGAAGTACTTTGAAACTGGTATGAAAAAGGTGAATTAAAGAAATAAGCCATTCGAAGAATTTTTTTTTTAGGGTGTAAGATGTGAAGTTATAAATACCATCCCAGTGAGATGTCTCTGCTTCCTAAGCAAATAAGCTTGCAATTGTAGAAACACTCGTCTCATTTTGTGAGGATTATTTCTGTACAACTTGAGTGCATGGAAAAGTGTTGAGAAAAAAAAAAATCTTAACACAAGAGCTTCAACAACATTCTCAGTAAGTCCCCTAGGCACATCCTCGTCACTGAGGCATACCGTACAGAGCACCTCCATGCCTCCAGCAACACCACATCTGTCCAATAAGCTCTTTAAAAAAGCTATCAAAAGAGATTTGATTGCCTCCTCTTCTTCGGGAGTATCTTGAGTAGAAACTAACAGCAAACCCAAATGTGGGGTGGTTTTGGCCCTACTGATTTTTCTCTTCTTGTTTTATTCAGAGAGGCGTGGAGAACAACTGATTACTATCATCGCCGTAAGAGCATTTTGTGTGTGGTAAAGCCCTTCAGGTTCTCCACTTTCTCCTCTTCCAGATTCCAAAAAGCTGTTTCTGCTGGATTGCTACCTGCTGGGGTCTCGTTTTGAGTTTGTGTCTGCACTGGCTGCCTCTCGGCAGGTCATCGTATGCTTCTCTGCTGAAACTCCTCCTATGGACTTGGACTATTTCTTCAGCCTATGAAGCATTCTGGTCCTACCCCTCATAGGTGCTTACACCCCACCCACCCCCCATCCCCCAGCTGGATAGCACCAGCAAATTTTATAGTAAGCAATTTCCTAAAGCTGCTGCTGGAAATACCGAGTAGACCTGGACCCTGGACAGCCACTGGCAAGGTTTTCTTTCCCAGAAAGCTCTCTGGCTTTGACACTGAACTCAACATACTGCGAGTCTAAATGGTCCGCGTTTCCTCCGATCACTAACAATAATGTCTTCTGGGCCAGTGCCAGAAGCCTTACCAAAGTCAAGACATATCTTATCTAGTGCTGACTCTCCTAGCCACGAGGCTAGTTGTCCTGTCAAAGAATGGAATCAAATCAGTTTGGTATGTTTTGTCCTCGGTAAAACATCAACAAACCCATTCCAGCCATTTTTTTTACATATTTATAAATCTGTCTAGGGGATTAAGGAGTAACTGGTCAGTAGCTCACTCTTTTAAGTATATATCATGTAGAGATATTTGTACATCAGGTCTATAACTCCCTAGGATTTTCCTCATCTGTAGTTAGGTCATGTTGCCATGCCATCCACACGTCCTCGGGAAGCCCACACGTAGTCTATAGAGCTCCAACACCCATCCCACATCTCTTTTTTTTCGGTTTTGTGCTTCAGGATGTTGAAGAGCTCTCTATCTCCCCCTCTCGCCCTCCCCGCCTTCTTTTTTTTTTTTTTTTTTTTTTTTTTTTTTTTTTTTTTTTTTTTTTTTTTGAGTTTAAACACTTTAGATTAACTCATTTTACAAAGGTCTGGTACTCAACTGCATTTTGAGGAGAGAAAGCTTGCAGCAGCCATCTCAACACTGAAAACAATCATAACAGCTCAAGAGGTGCAAAAATTCACATTCACGTTGGCTACAGATAGGACTGCAGCCACCTTCCTACGTCTTTGTCTGTTACAACCCGTCAGCTCCTAGTGAGAACACCCAAGTGACTTCAGAAGTAGTTCCATCTCTTCAGCCAATTGCTGAATTTTCTGACATGAAGAAGTCAGCAACAATTACTTCAGCGTTCCCAGCCAAAATCGTGGCGGAGGGAGGTAGCAGTGGTACCTTGTGCTATCCAAGTCCAGAGCTGTACTTTATAATGGGACACTGGACATTCAGACTCTGCAGTTTTTGTTGCTTGAAGCACAGCACTGAGATGCTACAGAAAAATTTGTTTCACCTAAGTGAATTCTTTGTTCACATACCAAAACATAATGATTTAAAGATCTGTTTTGTACTGGGACTGAATTTGTCTATATTTTAATAAGGTGAGTTGAGTTCATCTGTACTCCAGACTCCCAGATCCTGCACTGAGGAGCAACTCTGAGCTTCAAACTAGTTGTGAATTGCATGCAGGAGATGGGGGCCTGCTATTCTTGCTGGCACCAGAGAGGAAGCAAGGTGTGGAAACCTCCACCTCTGCAGAAGCCACAGCCTTCTGCCTCCCTCATCACCCCACGCATAACCCATTCACCTCTCTGCCTGCCACACAGTGCAGGTCTAGTTCAGGCAAGGAGCAGAGAACCACCCACCACCAGTGCCTTGTCTACAAGGGGGGAGTGGCTGGCTAAGTACGCAGTGGGGTCACAGGTCCTCTGCCTGGGCTGAGAGCCAGGAGACCCTCAGCCCAGTCCTAATGTGCTAAAAGAAAACATAACGTGGAGTAAACGTTCATTTATGCTTTTTGCAGTAAGCAGGGATATAGGTTTGTACTGGAACACAGAGCACAGAGCTGGTGGTGGATTGTGAATGAAAGCTAGACACCTCCTGGTGTGCCCGGGCAAGGCACCTGTGAAAAACTAAACCGCCAATACAAACCAGTAAGCAGGCGTTCAGATACAGAATGGCAGAAAGCATCACTGGTTCGCAAAGCAGCCAGCCTGGGGTTTTCTGGTGAATACTCCATACAAAAGACTTGCTGTTAGAGTGGTGTTTTTCTAAGCCACTTTGATTTCAAGGTCTTTTCCAAACTAAGGAGTACCACTTCTGCAGATCCTGCTGTCCAGTTTCATATCAGCTTTCATATCAGGGGGTTCACAAGTTATTTTTGCCTGAAATGGCTTGGAAGGGCTGGCTGCTGAGGTCTGCGTTCTGCATGTGCGTTTTGGAAGTTACGTCAAAAATAAGGGGGAAGGAGGTGGGAGAGGAGGAAAAGTCTTCTGGCAATATTATGGTCAGAAGCAGAGGCAGAAGCAAGCTCTTTGTAGTTCTTTGGACTTGCTTACAGAATGACTGTACCGCCAGGGAAGGGTGAAGGTCTCTCAGAGTACCTTATGTTGACCTCAGAAACAGGAAGCATGGCAAGAGAGTTGCTTTTTTTTTTAATTATTCTTTTTCTATTTTTATTTAAGTCCTGCAGAACTCCAGAGATGACAACCACTGTTTCTTCCTTAGCCCCAGAACCTTAGTGATACAAAGAAATTAGCTCAGTTTGCCAGTTTATTCTTGACAAATCCACATTGGCTGTCGCTGCATTTTCTCCTTTCATCATTGAACTCGCACCTAAAGGCAACAGCTCATCTACAAACAATCCAGCCAGTGACTACTATACAAGCAGAAAACCTCCCTTTGGGGCTGCAGCTGCCTCTCCTTCAACGTGCAGTGAGTTGGCTCCTTGTTAATTACAAGAGATTTACCTGTGATCAAGTGAAACGGCATAGACCATCATGAGAAAACCAGTTGTACCTGCTTGATGGGAAG
>NW_010421735.1:49770-50109 GCF_000710305.1 Buceros rhinoceros silvestris | reverse complement strand
AGAGCGTTGGCCCGCCTCTGACATGGACCTAGTAGAGCAGCTTCTCATGAATACCATCTCCCTGTAGCCTAGGAAAAAGCATGCTTTACAATAGCAGCAGCTTCCCAGCATTGCTTGTTATGTGTCATCTCTGAGGATTAAAAGGTTTTGGACAACAGCTAGAAGATAGTATTTCAGGCCTCCATGTATTGAGGCCTGACCTACAAAAGTAATGTCTGAAGGCTCCCATGTGAAAGGGGATGAGGAGGTGTGAGGTGCAGTGCCCATCTTCTATCCCTGGCTCAGGAAGACTGCTATGAGACCCCACGTGGCTGTGGGTCCCACCTTCTGCAGTCCTGC
>NW_010421735.1:38569-49659 GCF_000710305.1 Buceros rhinoceros silvestris | reverse complement strand
CTGCCGTCCTAAGCAGCCTGGGCAGATTCAGGCAGCTACCATCAAACCACAAACAAGCACTCTGGGGCATGTTTTAAATCAGCCTACGCACAGGAGATAAACATCCAAAGACCTCAGTTCCTGACCAAAGACTGGCACACGACTCCGTGATCAGGGAAGTCCCCTCCCCTCTCCTATGGCACTGCATAGGTAACAGAATATTACGTGGAAAAGAGACGTTCTGGAAATCAAGACTTGGCAAGAAACGACCACAAGAGGCGGGAGCAAAAGTTATCTATTTTATTACAAAACCAAAGTCAAACAGATGCTTTTCAGTCTAACAAACAATGGCACAGGCAGGATGTGCTGGGGCAGGGTAAGTTCCATACAAACTCAGGCCTTGGAAAGCGGTGCCTTCACGTGGATGAATCCCACTGTAATGCAGTTCCCCCCAACACACTACGCCCTTGGATGGTCAGCAAAAAAGGAAAGACTTTTTCTTCTGGCAGGAAGAGCAGATGATTTGCACTGTGGAGCTCTGGTTCTCTTCTCTGTCCCAGCTGTTTTCAGCTGTCATTCAAAGTAGAGCTGGAGAGGCCCGGGAGGACTTGAAGGATGTGGAGAGACATGCCCAGGGTCTGCTTCCAGGCACAATGCTGACAGTCCCCATGCCCCAGATTCAGTAGGATGCTACTGATCCAAGGCAGAGCAGAATGCTTACTACTGCCAGACAGGGGCTTGTTTTGCCTGGCAGCCAGGTGGACTGGCCAGGTATCTGGTAATAAAAGCAACAAGGGGAGAGGGGAGCTGAGGTGCTGCTCTCTTCTGATGAGTACAGACTGTTTGGACAACTCAGTAGGATCCGTTACATGAATCAGGACCGGTACTGTCCACATGATCTTCCAACACACAAACCTAGAACGAGGAACCTAACTTCTATCTGGACGTTACACAATCACGCTGGTTGGGTCTTGCTTGACAATGTGCAAGTGTTGCCCGAAGCTGCTCAGAGGCTCATGCAAACCCAGAAAATCAGGATGTGGGGACTTGGACTTGTCTTGTGAAAGTATAGGGGAAGGCAATATAATGCTTGGACCCCAACCCATCCATAAAGTCAACTCTAGCACAGCAACATCAATACCCACCAATATCAAAGCGAACATCAGCCCCCCCTTCACTGGCTTCCTTGAAGAACTGACCCAATTTTAATTGCAGACTACATGTGAATGCAGACCTCTTGGAGGGGAAAGGATGCGAAAAGGGAGGTCTGCAGAAGGATTAGTATGACAGGAAGAAACATTGGCTGGCTGGTTTACTGACATTTCCAGAAGAAAAGGGGCAGTGACTCTTAGCAGCTCTGCCCTCCCACCCACAATCTTGTGGGGCATCACTTGGCCCCAGTGCCTGACTGACAGAACTCCTAAACTCCAATTGGCTGCTTTTGCTGGATGCAACTATACATTAAAAAAACCCAAACCAAACACCAAACCAGCAGCCAGAGCTTTTGATTCCTAAAACTAGCATATTAGAAAAGGAGCGGGTGTTTTTATACAGTTGGATTCATTCTTTATTCCTACAATAGGATTAATGAGTGACAGGGACATTTCTAACTAAACCAAATCATTTCAACACATACAAGATGTGCCCTGAGCATTTAAAAAGAGAAGATGCAATCAAGAAGATGGAAGCCTGCAGGCCATAAAGGCACATATGTTGTATGTGAGAAACCATAAAGATTCAGCAGCAGGATCTGCTCTTGCTAGACAACTTCTTTATGTTATGGTGGTATGACATATACTTCAGAGACTACCAGAGGTGCTTTCGACCGTGCCAAATGGTTTAATCGATGTGCCCTGAGCATTTAAAAAGAGAAGATGCAATCAAGAAGATGAAAGCCTGCAGGCCATAAAGGCACATATGTTGTATGTGAGAAACCATAAAGATTCAGCAGCAGGATCTGCTCTTGCTAAAGAGACAACTTCTTTATATTATGGTGGTATGACATATACTTCAGAGACTACCAGAGGTGCTTTCGACCGTGCCAAATGGTTTAATCAGCTCCAATCAACTTCCCAGAGGAAGAGTTATTACTACACTTAAACAGTTACCTATAGAAAGATTTTTTTGGTTTTTCTTTTTTCAAACTTCCCATTTTGTCAACAAGGCACTAACTTACTGCGTCAGTACACTCCTGCTGTGTTTATCTCATGCTGTCGTCATGATGACATGCCACAGAGCGAAGATGCGGTGGTGCAACACCTTTTACCAAAGCCGCAAAGCCTTGAGGGACAAATCCAGTCCCAAGAGTAATGCAGAGCTGTTATAAGCAATCGTTGTGTGATGTCATATTCGCATGGCATGCCATCATCAGCTTCTTGGACTACAGGTTCTTGGTCCAGAGATGGGTGGCACAAGGATTGCCGGGTCTGAAGTGGGAAGCTGCTCAGAAGGTTTCCTATGGACAGGCAAGTGCTACCAGTGGTTGGAAACACACAAAGCAAAACCCTGTGTGTCCCACCACAGTCTGCCCAAACCTATGGGTGTTCCTGCCCTACCGCTGAATTTACAATTGTGCCTGAGATTAAAAAACAACTTCGGAAAAACTTGGTAGTTGAAACAGCCCCTGTGGCCTCAAATAACACCAGGCTCCTCAATCCAAGCCTTTGCTGTTATTGCAGCGTGACACTGGTGCGTGATTAACACCGGAGGTACTGATAACAGTGATTTGGGATACCCAAAGCTAGGCAGGCACACGGCTGTGCAGGAGAGGAGCCTGGGATTCACAACCACCAAAGACAAGAACAGTCACTGCAGTCAGACCTTCACCAGTGACCGTAGCCCAAGCTGTAGTGTTGAAACATAAGTAAAGCAGATTCTTGGGGACCAGCAGCATGATTTGATTTTCTGCACTGACAAATATGTTCTAAGCTCTTCAGCAAAGCAACAGGCAGGCTAGTGCTGCTTTTAGCAGGCTTCTCAATACTTTTATTGTTGTACGACATACAGATGGAACACTCTGTCAGAAAGGACGATGCAAGACTTCACTCCGCTGACTCTACTAGGCCTACAGCTCCCAAGTCCTCAGTATAGCATTAGATTTCTGAGGCACAGCACATCTTTGTTAAGTGTGTCTTCTGAGCCTGGATAGTAATGCATTTGCGATTTGTTTCTGCCCAGCTCACAAGTGCAGAAACTACTTTTGTATATCCTTAATACAACCCTTTTCTATCTCTACTTTAAGCAGCTTTGCAGTGCACAATACTAAGGTGAAATCTGTGCTCTCTCAAAAGCCCGATGGTCTGTAAGTTGCACAGGGCTTTACAGTAAGACAAGAAGGGGTTCAGTGCTCCCAAGAAGCATTTGGTATCTGGGGCACTGTGTGCACGTCTGCAAGCACAAGTTATGCTAATATACTTGCTCCTTTTTGCATGGGGGTGTAAAGGCTTGCAACTGGATGACGGTTTGGTGGCAGAAATGAATGCATCACTGCAATCCATTAAAAGCAAAGTGTCCCTCTAACCCTAACAGCCTTCAATAGCAAAGGGAGGAACAGAACAGTGACTCCAACCCCTGTACAAGACAACTGTACAATTTACATATATATTTATATACAGTATATAAAATTCTCTTTGAGTCCCAGTGAACTCAATTTTATGACATCAGTAGCTGTTCCAATTTTAAAAAGTCATGATCCTGCTTCCCCCCGCTCTCCAAAGTATTAGATAATGGCATTTGAAAAGCAACTAAAACCAATCCCAAACCCCAACCCAAACCAACTATTAAAAAGTGCAAACGTTCTGGGTGCCACTTCTGCTACATTGGATGTTGCTGATGCTGCTCACAAGCAGCAAGGTGTCTGTCCGTCTGTCGCTGGATCTTTCTTTGGGTCGGCTCCCACGTTCCCTTCCTGTTTTCTGCTGTTACACCAGGCGACCTACTGAGAGAACGGGGTGGACAAGGAAGAACAAAAAACAAAACAGAAGCAGGGAAAGTGAGGAATAAAGGCAAATTAAAAGCAGAAGGGCATCTTACTGATAAAGGTACAGAACAGCCTCTGCTGCAGCCATGGCCCCAGAAGGCTGAGACCCCAGAGTAAGCTAAGAGGCTGAAAACAACCGGGGGCTAATGAGACAGACTTGCTGAAAAAAAGCATTGAATGACTCACACAGAGCCCTAGGGACTGATGTATTTTTAAATGTAAACCACCATTTTCTTCTCCCTCCGCCTCTTTGAAAATGGGCACACAGTCTGAGGAAACAACTGATCCGACATCTCTCCCTCTGCTCTTCCACTTGCCACGGCTGATGCAGAAGCCCGCTGCTGCCAGACTGTCCTGCCACCATCTCCCTGCTGAGCCGCAGCCAGCTGTCTCCTCCCCTAGCAGCCAAGAAGACCTCGAAGGAAGCCGGCATGCAGGGCAACAGCAAGCCACCTCTCCCCATCTCTGCAACAGCACAATGCAGTGGTCTCCCTGCTCTGTGATTCTCAGCGACCTGCCGGCACCAGGCACTCTGAAGCCTACCTAGCTACTGACTCTGTGGCAGAGATACTACATACTTGGAGCTGGGGGTCCCAGGATCTTGCTGAGCTAATAGTGTCCCAGTGACTGGTGCAAGGGTGCTGCCTGGCACTTCAGATAGATGTGCATACCCCCGTGCTCATTTCTTCAGAAAGCTTTTGTTAAGCCCCTCATCAAAGATTTTTAAAGAATAGAAGCTCTTACATGATCAAAGCAAGAGCTCTGTGGATTAATTACAGGTGAAAACATGTTAAAGAGAAGAAGGAAGTACGGATTTGGTTTTCAGAAAGCAGAAAGGTTACCAGACAAGCCTCACTGAGGTTGGTGCTAACTGACAGCCGATAGGATGGGGGACAAATACTGTCAAATGCAAAATTATTCCAGATAATCATATTTGAAATTGACTGCACAGGTCTGCAAAAGGTGCTCACAGTGCTCAATGACCAGCTCATAAAAACAGCAGTTTGACTTCAATATATGCAATATAGTGTGTGAGTAGGGAGCAGGGATGACCTGTCCTACACGGAAGAGGAAAGAGGCTGAAGACACAGTATGCAATTATATGAATGCCTCTGCTCAGCTTTTAAAAGCAGACGATAATCAAACACAAGCTCAGAAATGAGAACACAGCAAGAATCATCACTACAACAGCGTATAAGGCTTAGCTCATCCTTTATCTTCAGTTCTCTGTTTGCCCCATCTCATTGGGGCTAGGTAAGGTACCAAGAAAGGTAAGGAGGATAGCAAGAGGTAAGGGAAGACTTCTGCCGTCAAGCAAATACATAGCGTAGGTCCTTTCAACGTGGAAGGGAGTCTAACCAGATACATGTTGGAGGGCTATGGAACAACAAGGAGCAGGAGAAAGATAGGCAGGGGAGAACTGCTCCCTGTTTCTCACAGTCCAAAATGAGAAGCACCCAATGAAACCACGAGGCAGCAGGCCTAAAAGCAAAACAAATAGAAGTTGTTCTTCATGCCTGATGAAAGGGTGTGATTCACTGCCACGAAATACAGGAGAGCAGACCTTTGCCAGGACAGAGAATAGTCTTCAGTGAAACTTGTCCATGGAGTAATGTAATGTAAACAAAAAATCACCTAAATCATTGCTTACTAGAAGCAGGGAGAACTCATCCCATAGCTGCTGTATCCAGTTCTAATTCCTTAGCAACGTACTGTCTGCCCTAGCTAAAGACACAGTGCTGGGCTTTGAGATGATGCAGCAGAGCTGCATGTTATTATATTCACATCTCCTACAAATGACTTTAGTTTCCAGTTTTCTGAACTTTTCTGTTTTCACGAACATAGGAGAGCAGAGGAGAAAGAAATTTGGGACTTGTGGTTATTACAGAATAAAAGGAAACATTTTGACAAGATACTCACTGAAAGGGTTAAGGCCTTGTCTTTTTCCATTGGGGAAACTGCTCAGGCTACCTGTAAAATCCAAGAACCATGTTAAAGGCAATAAATGCTGCGCCATGCCAAAGGAGCCTCCCTGCTGTCTGCTGCCGGAGGGCAGGTTTAAAGGAGCTCCCCAGAGCGTGCACACATCAAGTCCTGCCAGCGCTCCTTCAGATTCACAAGCACCAGTCAGACAAATGTGCTTGAGATGAGAGATGTTAAAATATCTGGTGGTGTAGTAGCTGAACGTCATGAAATCCAGAAGTGTGGTGTGGGCAAGAAGCAACAATTACAAGGTTAAACTACCCCGTGGAAGGAGGAAGAAGCAGAAAGAAAGGATGCAAGTGGTGCCATGAAGCTGCCCCAGACTGTTTTTGCTAATAGCAAAACCCAATAATGTCACATAGACAGGGGGCAGTCAGAAAAGAGTGATGGTTTAGGCAATACAGATAGCCCAAGTTTACAGAATCTTTTGCTTGGACTAAACAATCAAACAGGCCCCTATAATCATACCTGAACTCACACTTGACAGAAGGGCAGGGACAGACTGCAGAGCTGTGATTGCATGAGATACAGATGGAGCTCACGACAAGAGCTCTCAGTTCAACAATTCCTACCATACACTGGGTACAGACAGCTCAGGGGTACAGGAGCTCCTGAAAGCATGTCACATTTCCTGCTAGCTGCTTGGTCTGATTTCAGCTGAGGAGGAGTGGCTAGAAATGAGAACTCCTGCTCCACACCAGAAGCAGTAAGCCTGTTGCCACCCTCCACTCCAGCCCAGCCTAAGACTTATCTTTGATGGTAAGTATCTGACCAGCTTGATTTGCACATTAAATACTTCGCACACATGCAGCTGAAGTGCACTTTGCTCTGTGCAAAAGCAAGATGAGCAGAAGCTCAGAGAGCAGGGGTGACTCTGGGGAAGCCCAGGGGATGGGAGGCTGGGCTGCAGGGAAGGAGCAGAACTGCTGGGAAGGAAAAGAGGGCGGGAAAAAAAGGTGGTGGTGACGAGTTTGAAATGTGTCGCAAAGCACATCTTGTTGGCTTTAGAGATCATTAATAGGAGAAACTATAAACACAGTAAGTTATTAAAAGGCCCCTGAACGCCAGTCTCGTATCAGCCATCTGCCCTGGCAAGATCAGAGGAACCGTTGTTCACTTATTTCTGCGTCCGAGTATAAAAAGCAGAGCTCCGTTGCCAAGAGGCAGATTCCTCCAGAGTTAATTGAGACTCTCCCAGGGGGCTGGCAATAAAAGGCCAGGGCCTTTACGAGCTGCGGCATCCTCTGGCCAGCTGGAGCTGTGAAGGCCAGGCTGCTCCCGTCTGGCTGCCTGGGTAAGCAAGAAGGCATCTGAAGAAAAATGCTTTTTCACCCAGCGCAGCTACGCTCACAGTGCGTTGCTATGAATGAAACCTACTTGTCTTCGGAAAGAGGTGGGGAGCTCCAGGTAAGTTGATACAAAAGGCAGAGAACATCCCTCAAATGGCAAGGGTGCTCCAGGCTGGGCAGGGCACACCTTTCCAGCAGCCTAGTAGGGCTTTGTGCTTTCCATGGGTATGGCCCCATACATCCACACTACCCTACTCATCACCTGTCGTTCTAAAGGCAGAATACTGCCTTCAGCTGGCTGCCTTCATAGAATTGTTTTGAATGGAAGAGACTTTTAAGATCATGAAGTCGAACTGTTAACCCTGAACTGCCAAGTCACCACTAAATCATGTCCCTCAGCACCACATCTACGCCTCTTCTAAGTATCTCCAGAGATGGCAACTCCACCACTTACCTTAGCATCCTGTTCCAGTACTTTATAACCCTTTACAACCTTAGTGAAGAAATTTTTCCTAATGTCCAACCTAAGCCTCCCCTGATGGAACTTGAGGCCATTTTCTGTTGTCCTATTGCTTGTTACTTGGGAAAAGAGACCAACACCACCTGACTACAACCTCCTTTCAGGTAGCTGTAGAGAGCGATGAGGTCTCAGCCTCTTTTTCTCCAGACTAAACAACCTTAGTTCCCTCAGCTGCTCCTCATAGCACTTGTTCTCCAGACCCTTCGCCAGCTTCATTGCTCTTCTCTGGACATGCTCCAGCACCTCAATGTCCTTCTTGTAGTGAGGGACCCAAAACTGGACACAGTATTTCAGGTGTGGCCTCACCAGTGCCAAGTACAGGGGGTCAATCACTCCCCTCCTCCTGCTGGCCACACTGTTCCTGATACAAGCCAGGATGCTGTTGGTCTTGTCCACCCAGGCACGCAATATAAATGTAGGTCAGCCATGTATACCTATAGAAGACAAAACCCTGCCAAAACAACACTGCACCAAGCATAAAGTTGATGTGAAAGAGAGGAAGGAATGTGGCAGATGATGATATTGGATTACTAACATTCACCTGGGAAGCCCTTGGATATTGTAGAGTAACATCCCATCATTCAGTACGTTTCATAATGCACAGAACTTGCTTAGCTTCACAAGTACGCTGCTTTGGGCAACAATTCAAGCCACACTGGACTAGGCCAAGTGTCTTTCAGAAGCAAAAGCCCCAAGGAAACTCCATCAGCTTTTTATAGGTAGAAATGATTCCTCAGACTTACTGAGCAAAGCTCTCACCTTTGATGGGGGAGCAACACGCTACTACAAGCCTTATCTTGTGTTCTTAACACAATACTGATGTCCTGATTCACACTAACCATCAGTAACTTTCCTCAAGATTAAATGTGACAAACTACAGCACCTCTACTGAGCTCCAAAGGGGTATATCTGAACAAGGCAAACAAAAACATGCACTGGAACAGTGGAGCTCATTTCCATTCTAATCTAATTGTAATTAGATGTACTCTGAATTTCCTTATAAACTCAGTCATTACCTGGTTACAGTTTTCTCATAGTCTCTCAGACTGTTGTCATCTTTCTACCATTATCAGTCCAGAGGCTGTTCCCAGGTGACTGCTCCTTGCTACGTACTCCCACACTTGCTTCCCACACTGCTTGCACAGCAGTGATACAGAGCACCCTCATTCCAGAAGCCTCTCAAGCACACACAGAATCAACTATTTCTGCAGATATCAATAAGAAGGGTCCCAAACACCACTGAATTAAATCTGCCATTTAGATTGTCCATTATTTTTTCTTCTTTCTGTAGTACTTCCTCAGCTCCAGTAGAAAGTGACATGCTGATTAATTACACACACGTATACACTTTGTAATTAAGGAGATTTGATATCCTGTTTCTGGACTGTGCTCTTGGTAGCTGGTTGTTGGCACAGACAGTGGCTGGGTTCCACCCCAGAAATCCCTGTGGCCTGTGAAGTGTGCCCAACACGTACCATCCGACAAACTCTTGGATGGCAAAGCAATCACGAGATCTGAACTGGCAGAAGGAAACTTCCCGTCAGCTGGCAGAGGGAGATTTCTTCACTGCTTAATCCCTTAGCTCCTCTTTGGGCAGGCAGAAAATGCTGACTTTGTCTTCTCAATTAGGACGAATACAGAGGTAAAGCTGAACTCCAGCATTTTGCAGCCAGACCAACTGGTATAAGCCTTGCTCAGACCTACAGTCGTCCTCTCCAAGGTCACTGGACTCCAATTAATCCTGGGTCCAGTAACTTTCCAGCAAAGCTTTATAGTGCGTGTCTCTCTCCTCTCAAGGACTCTGCCTTTTGACTAACACAGAGAGCTAAATTTGTTCTTTGATCACAGATGGTTCCCCCCCCTTAACTCAGGCTGTGCAGACTGCACTGGTGAATGCTAACTTTTAACAGGCTGCGAATCAGTCTGTTTTCCTTCCACAATTCCTCAAATAGACAATCCTAGATCAAATTATAGCAAATACTGTTTCTGGCATACTCTAAGCTACAAGCCCTCCCTGCTCGTTCTTCTCCTGTTTAAGAAACCATTTACAAGCTTCTGCAAGCCCTCACACGCTGGCTTGATGTGGCTAGTCCATTCACAGATCCAGAAATGGCATTTTTCTGCCCAAGTTGCCCCTGACAGAAACACAGGTGGTTTAAGCACAGGAGAAAGAGTTATGCAAAGTGGCCACCAAACCTAGGAGATTTCCCGGCAACATTGTGACTTGTTGTGCTAGTTTTAGCTGAGATTCAGTTAATTTTCTTCTTAGAAGTTGATATCGGGCTGTGTTCTGGATTTGTGCTGAAAACAGTGTCAACACAGGGATGGTTTCGTTATCGCTGAGCAGTGCTTACACATGTAGATTCAAGGCCTCCCCTGCTTCTCACACCACCCAACCAGTGAGTAGGCTAGGGGAGCACAAGAAGTTGGTAGGGAACACAGTTGGGACAGCTGACCCAACTGACCAAAGGGATAGTCCACACCATATGACATCACGCTCAGCATATGAAGCTGGAGGAAGAAGGAGGGGGTTATGTTCAGAGTGATGGTGTTTATCTTCCCAAGTCACTGTGGCTTTCCTGGAGATGGCTGAACGCCTGCTTGCCCATGGGATGTGGTGAATGAATCCCTTGTTTTGCTTTGCTTGCACACGTAGCTTTTGCTTCACTTATTAAACTGTCTTTATCTCAACCCACGATTTTCCTCACTTTCACGCTCCTGATTCTCTCCCCCATGCAACTGGGAGAAGATTGAGTGAGGGGTTGTGAGATGCTTAGCTGCTGACTGAGTTAAACCACGACAGTCCTTTTTGGCACCAACAAGGGGCTCGAAGGGTTCAAGATAATGAAGGATTTGATTGGAATGTGCTAGGTTGAAGTTATAGCTGTTATTGCTATTAATTGACAGGCTTCTGTGCTTGCCTTGGGGCTTGCTTGCTGTACATTAGAGTCTAGTGCTCGTTAGTGGCTGGCTTTTGCTTCTTGCTGTACGGCTGATCATCTTACTCTGCTGTGCCTGGGAATGTTTTAGTAACAGCAATGGTTATGTGTCTGGGCTGGCAGATGGCCAGGACATTGCTGCAGTTTCTGTGCTGCTGTACTGGATAGGCTGGAACTCCAGTGTGAACAAGTTGACATGACTGTTACCTGTGGATGAGTTCACATGGCAGCAGGACACCCTGAAGCATCTGTGGCCATTGTTATTGTCCACGCTACAGCAACTATACCTCTGAAGGGATTGTAAATCCAGGTGAAGGTAAATCCATGCTGGAGAAGGTAAACCTAGGAGCATCTGTGGCTGCGGATAGAACTCTGCTATAGCAGGGAAATCCTTAAGCGAC
>NW_010421735.1:33610-38510 GCF_000710305.1 Buceros rhinoceros silvestris | reverse complement strand
AGATAGATCTCTGCTGCAGCAGGGACATCCTGAAGCATCGGTGCATCTCAAAGAGTGCGGCCATGCATAAGCCCACAAGAGAGTGGGTACACTCCTGCAGGGACTGCAGCCATGAGTAAAGCCATGTTGGAGCAGGTTTACGTCTGAAAGGACTGTGGCTGTGGGAAGGCCACGCTGGAGCAAGCATATCTCTGAAGGCATAGAGGCCTATGGATAAGACCACGCTGGAGCAGGTGCACCTCAAAGCAAGTGTGGCTGTGGGTAAATCTACATTGCAGCAGGTACACCTCTGGAGAGACTGTGGCTCATCGATAAGGCTCCACGTGGAGTAGGTACACCCCTAAGGGGGCTACAACCTAAGCCCAAGCAGGGGCAAGGGAAGGAGTTCATTGTATTGTTAAACACTATGGTCTAGTACAAAGAGATCAGGGATGGAGACTGTAATGGAAATACATTTAAATTACTGTAACCCAGGACCTGAATTGCATGTTACAGGAATTACTGTAACAGAAGCCCCTTGTTGCCAGTCAGGTTAGGAACAGGGAGAGAAGATCATTACAACGTTAAAGCCTATAACCTGCCCAAAGGGACTGGGGTGGAGATTGTAGTGGACATACCTTTAAACAGTTGTAACTCATGACTTGAGTTGCATTTATAGGAATTCCTAAAGCAGGAACCACTGCAACCAGGGGGGGACAAGCATTACAAGAAGCAGTGCAAGTGCAGCAGTGACCTACCCTGACTTTGGTGCCCAATAACTCCATGCAACACATAACCTCTCCTGCCCTGAGTGACCACCATAAAAGATGGAGCCCAAAGTCATGGACTAAAGGAAATCAATGGACATTTGTGGACATTTTATAGGGGTGGTCCACAGACTAAGGGAATGAAATCTGTGCGGGGTAAGGGGGGGGAGTGGTTGATGAGTTTGTTTTGGATAGTGTGGTACCTGAGCATGATGTAAATGGTATGGGATAAGGGGTGGAGAATGTGCTGATTTTGGCTGGGATTCAGTTAATTTTCTTCTTAGAAGTTGATATCGGGCTGTGTTCTGGATTTGTGCTGAAAACAGTGTCAACACAGGGATGGTTTCGTTATCGCTGAGCAGTGCTTACACACATCGATTCAAGGCCTTCCCTCCTTCTCACACCACCCAACCAGTGAGTAGGCTAGGGGAGCACAAGAAGTTGGTAGGGAACACAGCTGGGACAGCTGACCCAACTGACCAAAGGGATAGTCCACACCATATGACATCACACTCAGCATATGAAGCTGGAGGAAGAAGGAGGGGGTTATGTTCAGAGTGATGGTGTTTATCTTCCCAAGTCACTGTGGCTTTCCTGGAGATGGCTGAACGCCTGCTTGCCCATGGGATGTGGTGAATGAATCCCTTGTTTTGCTTTGCTTGCACACGTAGCTTTTGCTTTACTTGTTAAACCGTCTTTATCTCAACCCACGATTTTCCTCACTTTCACGCTCCTGATTCTCTCCCCCATGCAGCTGGGAGGGGATTGAGTGAGGGGCTTATGCACAAAAGTCATCATAAGGATGGGAAAGGGAAAGGGCTGCTGGTGGACTGGACAGCTATTTTCCTCACTGAAGAATCACTGGCTGGCACCACCCACATATTAGGTTACCAGAGGCATCAAGAACATCCTGAGGAGTGGAAGACAGACAAAACTATGCATCTCAGATTTCACCTTAAGCTGGAAAGACCTCTAATTCAGATTTGTCCTTATGAATATCCCAGCTGAATTCTCCCACATGAATCTTATTTATTTAGACTATCTGGTGCCCAAGAACCATATTACAGTGCTGATTTATCGACGCCCTTTGCTTTCTTAAAGCAACATTATTTCCACGTTTGTATGGAACTGGCCACAAAAAAAAAAAAAAAACCCAAAACACTGACAAAAATGCAGAAGCCGTAACATTTGTTTTCCTTGGCATTCCAAACCCTACAAAATTGGTATTGATTTTTATTATTTTCAAAATCATTACATGTGTTCAGTTTGCCCAGCAGGAGGCACACTCACCTGGAATAATTACCCACTTCATTTTAGTCCTTACGCTGCTGAATACCCAACCAGGATTTGGAACATCTGAGGCAAGTACATTTGTAATGAAGCATATCAAGGGGAAATAACGACTTTCCTTGCTTCCCTCCAACCCTTCGTCATTCAATCCAGACCAGAAAAACCCTTCTAACAAAGCTTGTGTTGAAACAGAAACATTTCCATGAAAACTTTTGGTTTCATCTGACTGGCAGTTTGCAACTGAAAGTACATCATCAAAAAGGTTCTCTACTAGCTCTTGGCTTGGACCCACAGTGACTTCAGCCCCAGCAGATGTTCGGAGGCCATGGTACAGAGAAAGTAACAGAGAGCAAATACACAGACTAGCTGACTGCATGCATCCATGATCAGAATAAGGGAAAGCTGGAGAAGGGGTAAGCTACCAGTAATTTCTTAATTCAGAAGTTCTTGTGAATAGAAAGCAGAGCACTCACGTCATCTACCACTTCACAAGTTCATGACTTCTTAAAAAAGATTTATCACAAACTTGATTACTGCATCTCGAGAGTACACTCTCTCAGTTCTTTCCTACACATTCCTACCTGCTCACTGCACTGCCCCTCTACTGCTTTTTAGCCCTCACCATCCTTTAGCCCTCCTCGGTCCTTCTTCCATATAACTCAACTATTTATCTTTGATCCTTAAGGCCTATCAGGCCTTTAACAGGCATATGGAGCTGTCTGATAAAACATGGTCACAGTCCCTTTCTGCACACAATGCTGTCTTCATGCAACATAAGAAACCATGAAAGGGCAAGGCTTTGTCTTCAGAAAATAGTTGGGCAATTAGGTACTCACAACAACGTCTTGCTGCTTTCTTTCCCCTTCACACAAGCTCAAAGATTCACATTTTCTTCTTTCTCTCCTTTTTTTTTCTTCCCCTTTCCATAAATATATTTTGAACAGTCAGTTGGCCAAGGCAGCATATTCCAGAGAGCTTTATTCCAGGCCAAATAGCAATAAAACTCATTTGGCATATTCATCTTATTGGGAAGGTAATAAAATTAAGGAACAGGGTTGCTATTTTGGTATGTCATTCCTCAAGTAAGGTACCAATGATTGTGAAAAAAACCCTTCCATTTTGCTAGGGAACCTGAACGCTTCTTGCAGCTGATGAGTAATGCAACAGGCTTATTACAATAACTGAGATGTTTGCAAAGCACCTAGAAAAGGCAACGTCCCAACACCAAATGCATCAACTCGCTTCCCACTCATGCTAAACCTGAGAAAAGAGCTAAGGAGAGGTTAAGCTTGGAGAAAGAAGCTACACACCCTTCCCAGCTGGCACAACAGTTACAACAAGAGCTGTTTGCATAGCCAAAACACCTGCACAGGAAATTAGTCCCCTGGAATCAACTCGTTTGCCTTTTCCTGCCAAGCAAGTCTGCCCACAGTCAAGAATGACTGTTAATTATTGAATTTGGGTTGAACAGATTCAATTTATAAAATTTCCAGTTTGGTCCAGGTCCCAACAGAAGATGAGGTGAAGATGAAAGCAGAAGAAAAGGAAGGAGGGTGGGTTGGTTGCTCAGGCACTGAACAGAAAGGAAAATACATTATTCATGTGCCCTATTTCTCCCCCAATCTTGAAATGCAATTTAACTCTGAAAAAGGGCAACAGCAGAGCCCTGCGCTTTCTGAGTTGTTCCCTCTGCGTCATCTGCTTTCCTGCATGCTGGATTTAGCAATGAAAATACATATTATTTCTGTTAGTCAGCAAGGTCTCTGCAGAAAGACTGGGTCTGTGCTGGCTCATACATCATCAGACCTACGTGGCTGAGACAACAGAATACTGTTAGTAGAGTATTACTCAGAAGGGACCAGATCTGAACTGCAGTTTCCACGTACTTCTACAGTACAAGCAGGGTTCTAAGCAAGGCTCATCTTTTTGTTCTGTTTCCATAGAGTGCTTAGCACAAAGGTCTGCGTAAGGGTTATAAGACAGAGCCATAACACATATAGTGAACTACATTTGCGTGGCTCATTCTCTCACACAAACTGTGGCACTTCTAAATCATCTGGGAGAAAACAGATTCCTTACTTCGCTCCAACTCCATGTCCATCTTTTATTCTTATGCACTGGGGAAAGAAAGGCACTCACCTCCTTCCTTGCTGACTCCCAAGCAGCCCTTCAGCTCTTGAAGTGAGATTGACTTGTCCTTGTTGAGGTCACAGTAGTCAGTAAAACGTCGGGCGCATTTCTTGGGCTTGGCTTTCTTCTTTACGTAACGCTTGAAAGGCTTCAGCTCCCGCTTGTTGATGTCATTGCTACTGTTGTTGTCCAGCTGGCTAAAGTACCAGTGTACCACTCGCTCTTCCAGCGTATGGCTGGGGTCTGGCTCAGAGAACCTGGAACAGAGGAAGCACAGGTCCCTGACAAGTGGGTGCTCTCACCAGCACTGTCAAGCACATGCTGAGGAGCCAGAGCTGCTGACTGAGTCAGATATGCACTATGCCATATTTAAAGATGGCAAAACATGCAGGTCTTACAATCTCCTCCTTTTAGCTGCCTTCTTTTGAGAGAGATGAAGTTTTTCTAAAAATATCCTGTAGCATTAACAAGTGGTGCCAAGAGATTTCTGGCGACTGATACCCTCAGTAGCTTTGTTCTCCTCACACAAGTTGCTAAAACTCTGCCTAATCCCTCAAGGATCCCCCTTTAGAGGCCAAAAGGCAACCTCCACGGCCCTTTGGATCATTCAAGTTCCAGCTGTGAGTGTCAGATGTCATGGTAGTTTCTGTGATAGAGCATCTAGACTTCAGAATGGGAACAAATTCATTTAACGCAAGACACATTCATTATTTGAAAATGTTCTTGGCAAGATG
>NW_010421735.1:32407-33512 GCF_000710305.1 Buceros rhinoceros silvestris | reverse complement strand
GCTGTATCTATTTATACGATCTGAACTCCTGTGCTGTATTTTCAGCATATTTAATACTTTTCATATGGTTGATTTATACACAAGAATTCCACAGCAGACAAGCACCACAAATCCATTAAAAGTAGTACTACAGAACTGGCAACTTCAGTTTGCTTCATTTCTTACTCACTGTGATATTACAAGTTTGACAGTATTTGGCTCACATTTTCTTTCTGTGGATGACAACAAACAATACCAGAGAGGACGAGAAGAGGAGCAGGAGGGAAGGGAGCAGCTGAAGATGCATAAATACAGAATGCTGCCATTCAGAGTCAAGCCATCACTGAACCGGCACTGTTACGCCATACGATTCGTGTGTCTGGTGCTCTGCAGCAGCAGCGGGAAAAGGGTTATTCCTCAGTGGTACAGACGATTAGGGAAGAACCCTTTCTAAAGAATAATTATTTTTAAATTGCATTAAGCTAGTCCACCTTTTCTCCACGTGATGAGTGCACTCAGCCAGTGAGGCTCCGACTTGAGCCTTTTTCCTCCCAAGAATAAAGCATTTCAGTGAAATTAGTGGATAGGTAGTCAGACACTCTACACTGACACTGGTAGCTCTGACTTATTTCAGGAGACACCTCCAGTTGCTGCCTAATTCCTTCCCCAGCAGTGAGAGAAGAACAGTTGTGTGCTGCAGGCAGCCAGATTCTGGTGGGAGTTTGGGGCATTCTAGCTGATGGGGAAATATGAACCCAGGTATCTTATAAAATGCACTTTAAGACTGGGTCCAACCTTGTTTCAGAAACTGGTAGGCTACATATTTAAATGGTCACTGAAAATTTCTTTGTTTGGAATTAGAAGGAAGAAAATTCTTTTGACCTTCCTTTTAGTTTTGCCTCTAAAATGCAGCTACCAAGCCTGAAAATTAAATACCCCACCCTACCACCATGGTAACTGAAATCACAACTGCAAGAGGAGTCTATGCTGAAAGCAAGCACTGGAGAGAACAGAGATCCACATTAACTTCTCTGATAGATTTTACAAATGAGGATACAATTCAGAAAGGCAGCCTCTATCCAGAGACTCTGGATCCTTGAAACAAGTGAGCAGACACACTAGGGAA
>NW_010421735.1:15600-32308 GCF_000710305.1 Buceros rhinoceros silvestris | reverse complement strand
AGGGAAAGGCAAACAAACAGCAAAACATTTTTCCCAAGGTTTTACTTGAAACTATCTCCATCATTTAATTCTTAGCTGAGAAGCAACCTGGCATTCACTCACAGCATCTGGCCAATGTACAGTGGGCTAAACACCGTGGGGGGAGAAGAGGAGGTTGGAAATAAGTTTGGCTTAGTTTTGGGAGCCGAAATACAAGGCAAGCCCCTGAAGCCACCTATGGACAAGCAGAGATTGCAAACATCTCCCCAGGAAGCTAAGGGAGTGCCCAGATTTTTCAGAGCCTTGAAACTATATGCGAAGACAGGAGAGAATAAAAAACACATCCTGTGGCTTGTTTTTATGACATTTATGAACACAGTCATTGGCCTCTCTTCCTTTTGGAAATGAGCTGGCTACCATTTGAAAACTAGCATGTTTCCAACAGCCACAGCTAATTTCTGTATTGCAAGAGACAATATTCTGCTCTTGCTGAGACAGAGGAATAAAACCTGAGTTTTTGCATGTGAGGTTCCCCTTGCACACACCTCAGCCTGCCCTTTGTTTCCCAAAGCCCATTACTGGAGAGGCAGAAACGGAGAAAATAGCAGGACGTCTTAGAGCCAACAGCAGGAAGACAACAGACAGGAACACAAGCTTCTTTCTACCTGCTGAAGAGACACGCAGAAGCTGGACTTAACAGTACCTCTTCCAGAGGCATACCAAGGAGAAGCTCTTATGAGTTAATCAAGAGAGGCAATATAGCTCTCTTCAGCACATCCATAAAGAAAATCAGGGAAATTCAAAGCCTAACACAAATACATTGACTCATGAGGTGACAATACATCAACTTTTGCCATTACAAACATGCTAAGAGCTCATGCTGAAAACTGCAGCATGCTAATGGGAATTAGTTTAACTGCTGTGATTACAGGAGGAAGGAAGATAAAACAATTTCTGAGTTTTTATCACTTCCTGTTGGCTGGCTTAATGGGACTGCAGTTCCTGTGTTGGTTGTCTGTCCTTTCTGATGATCATCCAGAATCCCAGCACAGGAAGGATTCACATCATCTCAGTGCAGCCACATCTCCCTGGCTTGTGAAATTACATGATACACTAGAGAAAGTGGAGGTCACTTAACTATCTTGACTTCGAATGCTGCCCATGCAAGACACTTATGCACCATGCACGAAACACGCACTGATGCAACTTCATGGCACTGTTAAGCCACCTAGCTTTGATAGTGTGCCATAACGACCACCATACCTGCTGGGTCAGCTGAAATAAATCTGGGGACTCTAACTGTCCTTCAATCACAGACTTTGCAGGAGTATTCCAGAGGAAATTCCTGCTATTACCACTCCATTACTGTTGCAGGAGAAATAAATCAGCCTTCAGATACAAACTTTATTTGTTGGGCTGCCTCTCTACTCATTCACACCATAAAGAAATCAGAAAAACCAAGAGAGAACAAAGCTGCTCTGTATGTTCTCACTCCTAGCAAAACAACGTCTCTTGCTCTAACACCTCACACAAAAATCCACTGAATTCCAGTCTCTCAGTGCTGTAGCAGCTTTGTAAGACCTAGTAAAGAGAGACATTAGCAAAATGCACACATCCTTCTCACACTGTAGTCTTCCCACGTTGACTACATTATAGCTATACTTACCTTTCTTCCTAATTATACATTTTTAGCACTCTATGGCAAAACAATCAATCATAAAGAATGAGTGCTGGGTAAGCAAAGCGCTCTGTGCAAGCTGATTTTTCCAAATCTAACCTGCTATTGCTGGACCGCTTCTGTACGTAAGCCAGCAAGTTTACCTCCATTACACAGCATAAACCCACACACAGTCCAAGAATGAAAAGCAGCATGGTCTGTCACTTACAGCCTAAGACAGGGAACCTGCTCTCTCAGCTTTCTTATGAATTTGTTGGCATCAGGTATATAGTCTTCTCTAAGCAGATTTTTGCTCCTCCTCCTGCATATGTGCTCCCTCATAGGAGAATACTTCTTATGTATTCTTATGTATTGGAGATATGTGGGTTAAGGTATCATTACCTTTAACAATACTATTTTCCAATCAAGACACACTTCCACAGAACACCTTCATATCATCTGCTGTAACTGGGGTACAGTTACAGAAATCAAAACTGAAGAGGCTATGAAAAAATACGGACGTGCACTTTTGCAGCTGCAGTGAATTCTGGAGCAGAGAGAAGACTATGCCAAAATGCTAAACAGATAGCTTGAACATGCACTTTGCATGCAGCCCATAATGCTTTCCAGCCCTTGAAGCCCCTTGCAAGAAAGGGTTAACTCTAGTGGGAAGGAGCAGGGAAGGTATATAGGGCAAAGTATACAAGAGCAGCAAATGCCAGACATGGCTCACATACAGAACCACGAACAGTGTGCAGTCACATTATCCTCCACAGAACTCTGCTCTCAAAGTGTAATATGTCCCACCAAACTGTAATGAGTAAACTGAAGTCCAGTCCTGGCAAAGGTGATCATTTGCTTTCTGAACACTTGCAGCCCCACCACATCCCACTGCACAGGCTGCACGCACCCACAGTACTGTTGCAGTGACAACGTCCTAACACAAATATTGCTTTGACAGAAATCTCTGAAGTACCCAGCAGATGATCGCCTTTTTGAAGACCTTTAGAAAACCTATTCTTTTGTAAAACAAACTTTACGTAGCAACAATAGCAGCTGAGGCAGAAGAGGGGAAAGGGAGTAAGACCAGCCTAACCTCATCTAACTGGACTGCAGAGACCATAAAGAGGGAGCTATTCCAGGATGAAAGATCACTGGTGGATGAGAAGCTGCTAGCAGAAGCAACACAGTAGGAAAAGAAAAAAACAGTCCAGCTTCCATTCCTAACACACAACATATGTTTGTGGTCAGGATGCCTACAGGAGTTAAAATTGTATGTTTCTACAACATGAAAATATTTTGCAAGGGTGTATACTTCACTTGGTGTTGTGGCTGAATGAAGAAGACATGACAGTGAAGCTAAAAAGATGATAGGAATGACCCTACCAGACAACATCGATCATGTCTACGAATGTGCCTGTGCAAAGTGGTGGAAAGCAGTGAGTTTAACAAACGGATAAAAGTCAGAATTGTTCTTGCTCTGCTTCCACTTCTTACTCTCCTTTTGTTGTTCTTTGTGGTTTTCTATTCTAAAGTTAAAGGCTTTAACAGTGGAACATAGTTTGAATCAAAGAGGATTACTCTAACAGAATTGCAAAAGGATCCTGTATTTGCTTTATTACTCTCCCTTTCCTGTATCCAAAGAAACAAGAACCCAACAAAAAGCCATCCTGTGTTCAGACTAAACAAAAGGGCACTACACAGTCCAAATTCATTACGGGAATGCATAATTCCTCCACAGTTAAAACCTAAGTTGTCTTCCTTTCCTTTGGCTAAGTTATGTATGAAACATGATTCTGAACACGACTTTTCTGAAGATTGTAGGATAAATCATTTAGAAGGTTTAAAAATCACCTCCCTTCACTCCCCATTGACTGTTCAAAGATCCTCCTCTTACATGAACTCTCCCGTATCTTTAATTAGGCTAGAATTTCCATAGGACCACAAAGAGAAGTTGGTATCCAACTTCAACTGAAACGCAATCAGAGTTGGGCATCAACTTTCCTGTACTGTTTGAAAGTGTCAATCTTTATTAAAACATGGCTCGGCTTCAGAACACCCTGGAGATGTGCTGAGCTGTGTTTGCCTGCTTCAAACTGCTCAACTACAGCATGAAAGGGAATCTTGGGGGCAATTTTCTGAAGTACTTTTTAGGGCTATCACATGGGAAATAATTGGCAACTTAAAATGAAGAGACACAGCTGCTGTGTTACACGATAAGGGTGGCTATTGTGAGCTGCCCTTTTCACCCTAAATTCCACGGGACGCTAATTTTGCTGATAATATAGCAAGCCATAGTGCACACATTTGGGCAACTAGAAGTCATTTGTGAATTGGCAGGGACCAAAGAGAGTTTCTCAGATCAGGGAAATCCAGGGCAGGATTCCCTTTGGTCTATTTTAGTTTAGGCCCTGTGTGATATAAATATGTCCAAATTAGAAAACAGATTAAAGTGTACTAAAGCAAAGTCTAAATTTTAAATAGTGCTGCTCCTGTTATATACAATTTGTGAATAATTTCAAATATGTTTTTTTCCAAAAAGGATTGGTTAATAAACCAATTTCCTGCAAGAACTCCCTTAATTACTTTGAAAACATACAGTAACAAGATGTGCCTTGAAGTTATTATATAAACTTAAAATTAAGAATGAATTTTTCCAGAGATTTTTCTGTTTCAAAAGTCTAAATGAAGTCTGCTTGGCTATTTTGCTGTAATATAAACCAGGGCCACAAGGAAGGGAAGTTCTCATCTCATTTACATTATTGTAAAGCAAGAGTAACTCAATTAAAGTCAATAGCTTTGAACTTGCTTAAACGAGACAAGACCTATAAGGGATTACAAGGTTGTTTTAAGCATGCCCAATTAAAAAAAAGTCTTATCAGGTTTTACTTACATAGCCTGCAGCGATCCAAGTTGTACAGCCTCACTTTGCTGCTACTAGATCATTTTTGTCTGTGCCAAGTATAAAGCGTGCGATTTAGCACAGCTCTATGTCATATTTTAAATGCAGATCTATATCATTTCTCCCCCCCTCCAAGAAAGCTAATATGGACATTACTTGCAAAGCCACAGATTGCTTTGCAGCATAAATAGGTGAAGTCCTGAAGATGAAGACACTCAATAAATGCAAGTTTTCACTCGCATATCCAGATTCAGACTGAAGGCAGCAGGGTAATCTAATCTGATTTCACGTATATTATGCTCACAGAATGTGAATCAAATTACTCTCAAGTCCACAACTCAGGTTTGACTAAAGCAAGTCTTTCTGAAAGGTATCAGGCCTAAGATGAAAGCCTTAGAGAGAGGGAATCTGTCACTTTTCTCATTACTTCATTCTGCCTTAGAATAGCCCTCGCTTTAAGGAAATTTTGATCACAGGTTTGTTTATATTTAGCTAATCACGTTCTTCCCTGGTAGAGAAAGAGCCTGCAGAGCTTTTGCCCCTATGGAGATACTCAGATTATACAAACTCATCTTTCAAACTCCTTTTTTCTTTCCTTTAATACTCAAAGGAAGGCTGAGCTCCTTAAGACTCTCACTGTTAGGCTTTTTTCAATCCTTGACACTTTGGAAAGGCTCTTCTCTGCGTTTGGTCCTATATTTTAATGTTGATTCTAAAGATGCATATTGCATGCCAGTATCATCTCTCTGCTGCCATGGAGAAACAGCATTACTCCTCCCCACCCCCCCTTCCTTAAAACTCCTACTTGCTGCCTCTCCGATTGATTAAAATACATAGGACAGTATATGAAGCCAATTGACGAGGGGTACAGCTTGCTGTTAGCCAGGCCTGCCCCCTCCAACAGGCATAAGCTTTGCCGGTGAAATGTTAAAAATTTACCTTGGATCATTGGATGCATTTGTTCAAACTCTAAAAAAGGCCCAGGAGGATGAAATGCTGAACACTGTAAAGGAACAGAAAGAGGGAGGCTACAGAAAGAACCAGTGTATGTTTAAACACAGATCCTGTTCTGCCATCATTATCATGGCAGAGACGGAGAAGAGCCTGCAATGAGTGAAGCCTGCCTCACAAAAAAAGAAAACTGACATTAAAACACTAAAAGTGACATGACTGACATTAAGAAAAATCAGACAGCCAGATCTCTAGCTTTTCTTTTCAACATGATCTTCTCAGCAAACTTAGGCCACGGAGATACAGGAAAAACACTGTCATAAATCCAGTATTTTATTATTTGTTGAAGTTGGAAGTGAATCACCCCTATGACTAATCCTACAGGTAAAATATCACTTCATCTTGGAAAAGAGCTTTAGTTGCCAGTGCCAAAGTCAAGTTTGGTCACCCAGACAATTTCAGATATTCCTGAAGAGAGAAGTCAAGACATTCTTCCTCTTGGGAAACTTGGAAAGCAGGACTCATTGCACAGAGACAGCTTCCCAACTCTGCAAACTTGTATGAAATGAAAGCTGTACTGAATAAATGTATAGGTAAGTACCGAAAACTCCTTGAAATGCTTTTTCTTTGGCAAAAAACATGGTTCCATGGTTCCATTCATGACATGACGGGATGGAAAAGCTTGACGCATGTTCTTTGGGGTACGCCCTTAGCCTAACTGATGCACACGGAAGTTTACACCGGAGCAGTTTCCTAAATTTAATTGTGGCTGTGGGCAGGTAGAGTATGTGGGTGGTAGCAGTCTTTCTCCTTACAAAGGACAGCCTGCTAAAAGATTTCTTTTTCTCCTTGCAACTGGGCTGCCGACTCTGGAACTGAAAATAAATCAACATGACGACTGTGTGAAGAGCTGGGCAGTGAAAAATTCTACCAGAAAGACCTCTATCGAAAGCTGAGAAATACACAAAGCTCAGAGAACATTAGGAAGCAAGCCTGCTGGTTTATAGAAGTGCAGTGGGGGCATAGATCTCTAGCGTAGATCTGGTCTCTACAATATTGGTTTATATTAAGCTTTATTTCAAGAGTGATGATTACATTTGTCTGGGTTTCAGTCCCAGTGCCAAATATCAAATACTCTCCAGGGCTTCACTCCACCCCTGCCCACTGCATTTGAACCATGCAAATTAGACAGAATTGACACTGGAATGCTTATGGCTGGGAGAGAAAGATGTATTTCCTATCCTGGGGGCACTTTTCATCCTGTTTATGTGAATACAGACATGCTAGGCATATACTGCAAATTCAATGGGCTACAGAATACAGCATAGAGGCACTCAGCCACTGGCCTGATTGTAAGGTCCAAACGAGAAGTTAAAACCATATGGGTTCACAAGCAACTCACCCAGACCCAGGGACACAGAGGTACCACCCAGGAAGTTTTTGTCTTGAGTAGTTAAAGATGGCACTGTTTTTTTTTTCTATATTTTCAAAGAGGAAAGCAGGGGATCAACATTAGTCTCAATGTTGTTGGAGAAATACAGAAGTAAGAGAGGCACCTCCATCTCTACACCCCTATGCACATGAGTGCATTAGTCATCGTTGCATCCCTGAGTGCTAAACTAGCACTGACACCTTTTATAGTCGGGGGAATCCCGAACCATAGAAGCCTCGCCTAGCCGAGGCAATATAGCTGCTCTCTTAAATCCATCACAGTCCATCATCAATGGCCTGTCCTGCCACAGCATCGCAGCTGCTGTGCTAAGGGGATTTGCTGTTACCAAGCAGAAGGGGGAGACAAGACCTCATCTTTTCTCTAGCTGCCCAAAGCCAGACTGTTGCCCACCTCTTGCAACAAGCCTGACCTGCTCCTCCTCCCAAGGGAGATGAATAGGCAGCTGGTCAGAGGGCAGGGTCTTGAAAAACAGCTCTCTCCCTCATCGGCAGGCTGGCTTCAGCCCCACAGCAAAACCACAGAGCTGATACTGCCAAGAATTCGGCTCGCATTCTTCACTCCCTGTGGTAGCCACTAGGCCACACAGTCTCCTTCAATCCATTTGCATTTTATTAGGTCTTTTCATGCACCAGGGGACAAAAGAACAAGCCACTTCCTCCCACTGAGCTCTCATTTCACACTTCAAATGGGCTATACTAACCTTTATGGTGGAGCAGCTGCCAGGGAGGAGGGGAGGAAAGAGGCAGGCAGGGCTGGGATGACAGGACAGAGCAGCATCTGAAGATGCAGCCTCAGCTCCATTCCCAGCAACCCAGAGGAACCTGAATCAGCACAGACCAACACCTTTCCCTCCACCCTCACCTTAGGGCACCCAGACCTCTGCAGCCACCTTGGTGGCATTCAGCCTGAGTGCTTTCTGGACTCACCTCCCACCCCCAGTAGGTGCTGCTGAGTTTATAGCCTGTACCATGTCTGTAGTCAGAGCATCAAGCAAGCTGGTAATAAATTCAACTTTCTTCCCTTCTGGGCAGCCTGCAGAAAGAAAAGAGGGGGTTTAATGCAAGAACACACAGCACTGGTCTCCTATCCCAGTTCAGCAATGATCAGCCAGAATCTCCTTTGTTTGTAACATGGCATCCATCATCACAGTCCCTAAGGAAAGGCAGAAAAATCCCTCAGTGGGTTTCTCTGCATACCAATTTGTCCTGCAGCTTTTGTCCAGGCACACACAGCGTCACCAACAATATCTGGCAGGAAGACCATGTAGTTAGCTTTATGGCTTCTTCCAGTTCTCTGTCAGCGTAACCACAGGGATGTGCTGGAAGTGCCTGGCAGACTGGAGTTCCCATGGTGACACTTGCATAGAAGTTTACAAAACAACTCATTACTTCCTGGGTCATCTTCCTCTGCAAACATGGCTGTTCTGAGGACTTAACTGACAGCTTAAAACTTCCAAAGCATGGGCCAAAGCAAGGACTGCTGCTTGCACTCTCCTCTTCAGGCACAGAGAGCATCGCCTGCCAGCAGCTGCCACAATAATTCAGGTCTTTGCGTGATCACACTGCATGGGAAATACGTCAGTCTAAGTCAACACGTGGTAATCACCCCCAGTCACAGCAGGCTGAAGACAAGCTTGGTAACCATTTGCATTACTTAGTGATGAGGCCATCTATTGCCTCACCATCATAACCACAAACTGACAGAACCTCCTATCTTTAACAGTGACAGCCTGTTACGACACAGCTGAGAGGAAATTCTCCATCTGCTCACCTTTATGAGGTAATCTATATTGTTTCTTTGCTTCTTAAAGGAGCAAAAGCATGCTTCATTTACTAGCACATTAATACTGTAACAGTTGTTCTAGCCTACCAAGGAACAAGCATGCTTAACTTCAACCCACCGCCTTCCAAACTGTTGTCCAAAACCCATCACCTCCCATCCTACTGTCTTCCTTGGTGTGACAGAGGAGAAGCCATCACCACAACCCTCACTTCTCTCTCCTCAAACCACTATGCACAACCAATTACTCAGCTGACAAAGGCAGCAGACATCAGAAAACAGCCTCCCTCAGCAACATATAGCAGCATCAATGCTTTCTGCTTTTCTCGGACAAGCAGAGAAGCACATGTACCCCAAACTAAGCACCAGAAACTTACTGTAATCCCTTGACAGCTGAAAGCAGCTTGCAAATTGATCTGACAAAACTCTCTCCTTCGCAGTATTACATGCTCTGTTCTCTGTAATAGCTAACCAGCAGTCCCTTTGCCTGTCTCCATATTATATGGATTACACACACCCACACTCCTCAGCACTTGTTTGGCACATGGTCCAGAAAATGTCAGCATTGTAACGGGTAAGCTGCAGTGGCAGCCAGAGTAGACCACTCACTTAAAGGAGCTTTTTGTTGTAGTAATGAGAATGTTGAAAAATCATTTGCTATAAGTCATCTCCCTGGGGCCTCACCATCTCACCGTCTCCAGGAATTAGCAGCTTGCCATTTGCTATGTGCAAGCAACACTTCCCTTCCTTCTTTCTTTCCTTCTTCTGGCCGCAGCCATGACACATTTGGTGAACAGGGTATGTGTAGGTGTGCAAGGATCTGGACTTGTGTCTCCCTCACCTTAGCCTCTGTAGGTTCTCTTCAGACATGCCAAGGAGCACGCTACTTGCAGTACAGTCTGAAATATGGGCAAATGTCTAGAAGAGGAGTAAGATATGGGGTCTCCCTTACAGAACTGAGTGCAAATGGAATGATCAGTCTTAAATTAAGGCAGGGGTTTTTCTTAGAATTCAGTTCTGCCAAGAAATAAGAGTGGAAAAAAGTAAAAAGAAACATCCTCTCTCACCCCCTGCAGTTCTGGTGAGCAAATACTCACTGTTGGACCAGAGCAGCTAATCAAACAAACCTCAAGTCTGCATCACAAGATCATGCAGCACAGCATCTCCCAGGCAGACAAACTGGGATCAGATCATCCGTCTCCTAGTCAAGGGTAGACAAGGGTATTTTCAGTGACAAGAACCATCATGCCAGCCAATGCAGCAAAGCACAGAGCTGATAGTTTACTCAGGCACAGAAAAGTGGCTTGAGCTGAGAGGCGAACTCTCCTGGAGCCTGATGCTAGGACTAGACCACTAAGCTACACAGCATCACATGTCCTCTTCTGTGTCTAGCAGCTCCTGTGCCCTCGTCCAGCTGCAGTGCAGAAGGGAAGGGAAGACGGAAACGAAACCATTCTGTGTCCCTAAGAGATCAGAAAGAGAGCCTCAAAGGAAAAGCCCCAAAGCAAAGGATTTTCGCAGAGGAGTTCTGGAGAGGCAGGGAAGTAGTGTGGCGAGAGGCAGTAAAGCAAGGCAAGAAGGGGATGGAAAAGAAAGGAAGTAAGGTTATACTATTTTAGTCTGCTTTCCTAAGGAAATGAGCCTTAATGCAATCATTTAGCTGGTTTTCCTCTCCCTATCCCCCCAAAGTAATACTTGAACCAATTGGCCAATTTCATTCAAATGTAACGGGGAGGCAGGTAGGAAATTTCTACATGACTTGTGAAAATGAGGAGGTGCATAGAAAAGAGCATTGCTGAGGGCAGAGCTGTTAAGCAGAAAGCTATGGGGCCTCAGGTCAGGAGCCGGCAGGAAAAGAACTAGGAGACACAGAAGGCAAATCTGGAACAAATCTCATTTCCTTTGCTAACTGGCTCAGGGACAACTTCCTTTATGCTAGCCCTAGAAAGGGTCAGGAGTAAATGAAGTGGATCCAGAGCTACCAGCTCTTTCTGCAGAGTTCTTGGTCTCTACCACTCCCTCATGGTGGAGAGGGACCCACTGTAGCTTCTGTTTTCAAGCAGACAATCCCCACCCAGGAGAGCAATGACTGACCTGTCAGTGACAGCCCTTCATTCTACTCCTTAGAAAGGCAATAGGAAAGGAAAAAAAGAGCGCAGGCAGGTAGGATAGCATTTTTAAGAGCTGCACATCTACATCCAGCACATCTTCCTGGGAGAAACAAGGATGGCAAACAGTAAATTACAGCTTGTCACTCTGGTAAGAGAGAAAAGCAAAATATAAAACAAGCAGCAACGGGAGATAGAATGGGTCTCAGGTGGAAAATGAGGGATAAAGTCCAGCAAAGTGAGGACCCAGCATTCTTGAAGGGACCTTAGTGCACTAGGAATGCTGCCCTGCCTGGTCTGTGCAGTTTCAGCGAGCCAGTTGGTCCACTGACAATTGCCAGCTGTGTTCTCTTTTGTTGCTCAGGAGATATCAGGCTGCTGAAAAACCCTGCTAAATAGAAAGGATCCTGTCTGGGCCAGACTTTGAAGAAGAGCTTTCTTCTGGCCATTCTTCCTCCAACGGACTTCTAGGCATCCAGGTTTCTTTCCTGAAAATTCTGATCCCAGACATGTTTTCAAAGGGCACAGACAATAAACGGGCCCCCAGGACACTCCCAGCCTTTTCCAGTTCACTGGTGAAACTGGAGGTGACCCAAAATAACACAGAATAAAACCCATGACAAAACATGCATGGTGAGGGAAATCCCCGACATCCTCAACAATATTCTTGGCCTGTTAAGAGTCCCTAGGTGAGAAAAGGGAAGAAGGCAAAGACAGGATCTTGTTCCTCTCTGACCTGGAAGTTCTCTGTCCTTGAATGGGTCATCAATCTCTGTGCTCTTCGATCTGGCATCGCTCTCACACACTGGGGTCTCATAGCTGAAAAAGGAGAAGAGCAGATGCTAAACTATGTGATACAGCTTTAGTGTCATCAGATGGTTGCTAAGGGGTTGTGTCTTATCTGCTTTCTGCAGAAGAAATATTATTCTCTAACATCTATCTCCTTATGGACAGTCAGCAACAGTAGAGGAAAGAGAGAGAAAGGGAAGAGCATACTCTAAAGTCCAGTGCCAACCACCAAACCAAACCCACAAATGGCACCAGGCCTTCTCCAACTGTCGTGGGCACAGGCTGAGCTTTTCTTCAAAGCTGTCCATGCTCTGCAGAATCGCTGTATCTAGCAGAGTTTAGGTCCCAGCTCCTACAGGCCTGCTTTTATAACTTGTTTTTATAACACAATTTGTTTCCAAACCCCAAGTGAGAAAAGATTCTCTAGGTAGTTTTAAGTTTCAGAGTAATTTAAAGAAAAATCTGACCAGCTGAACGTGTGTCAATGCACAATCAAGCTAAATCTGTATTTGTCAGGATCCAAGTGGCTGCAGCATACAAGTATAAAGCAGAGGAAAGTGCAAGAAAGCAACTTGTCTTTTCACTGCTCATGCCCCTCATCTGTACTCTTGAGCAAAGCCCTGGTTCCTGCTACCACCCGAAAACTGCAAGCCAGAGGAAAAAAACAAGCTGCTTTACATGAATACTCAACAGAGGAAAGTAGTTACTATGCAGTAAAGCGGGAGGTGCATAGTAACATTCAATAGGGAACACCACACATGGAACTGCTAGCTCTAAGGAAGGTCGTGCAGAGCCCACTGCTCTAGAAGTAGGAACATATCCAACATAGCAACAGTATTTTTTTATTACGTCTTTTCCAGGCAGGCATCTCACCAGGCCTATAGCTCTTACCGAGTGGAAGTACCAGGCAGGGGGCGTCCCGTGTCCACCAGGACACACCAGCAGTACCCTGTCGACTGGTGGCATTGCACTGGTTTGTAGAGCCCTCCAGGAGCACACTCGGGGATGACGATACCCTCACGGGGGTTCTGCCTGGCCTCCTCCAGGGCACTCTGCCTTTCCTGGTCACAGGAGTGAACTTTCTCTGGAAGACAATAGGAAGGTTAGAAGGGGTAGAGAAAAAAAAAAAGTCAAATAAAGATCACCTTCCCCAGCTCAGCAGGATATGGGTATCCTTTACATCAGGAGACCTTTGTGTCTGTTTCCTCCTCAGCAAACACCAGTATGTCTACACCCCAAGGGACTCAAGGACTCCTGGGTTGAGGGCTTCCTCCTAGATTCAGCTGTGACACAACAAGATTATGGATTACAGACATCAACTGTCAAGTGCCCAGCAAGCCAGGCACAGCAGAAAAACCTGTTCCAGTTCATCTGGGTTTTGGAACAGAATTCTCAGATAACAATTCACTCTTACTGCAGCCACAGGGTAAGCATTTCTCAGTTTCCAGAAACTGAGAGATACCAAATTGTGACTTATATTTTCCAGTTAAAGGATGGAGGCAAACATCCTGCCCTGCCCCACTATCTCTTTCTCCAGGCTGCAATGCAGTCTTCCTTTTCAATAGCATCTCTCCAATATAATCCCAAAAGAAGCAGAAGGTTATATTTTAACATCACCTGCACACACTTCAACAAGGAACAGAATGGGATATCCCAATCTACCCCCACTGCTACCACCTTTCCAGCACACCTCACCTGGAAAACAGAGGGCACCCAACATTGCTTCCTACTGAAGGGTAGGTAGGACCCTATCCCTTAACAGCTTATTACACAGAAAAGGTTATTTCCAAAGATATTATCAAGCAGAGAACAGACTACACAGACGGCACAGACCAAAGAAGAGAAAAAAATCCCAGAAGTGACTTCTGCAGCCAGCCTGGCACCTTCAGCCCTAACACTGCCTCTTCAACCACCACCTGCAGAAGAGTGACAGATGCATGGAGTGTTGCCAGGCTGCTGCCTCTTGTACGTACCAGGCATTAAAGGGAGAAGAGCTGCACAGAGTACCCAGGGGATATCAAGACCTATTTGACTAAACAGCTAGTAGTTCTCAATTACAAGTCTTCAAACGTTCCAAGCCCTTTGAGGAGTAGGAAAATTATTTCAATTTTGGAAACTACTGAAGGTATCACAGAGAAAAAAAATGTGTATGTAGTACGGAAAGCAGTCAAGACAGCTGATTACAGGATTTAAAATATGTCTAAGTGTAGGGTGAAAGACGACAACAATGTAACTCCTAACTTTTATCCTTAGAAGAGTGACAAAAAACAGAAGCAGGAACAGTTGCTCTCTCCTTCCCTATTTTTTTCCTCCCTTGCAGTTTACTGTGGGGTTTTTTTTCTCTTTTTATAAATAAGCCACAACATCTAAAATTCCTTGCCACAGCCAAGAATCCCCTCAAGCTTTCAATACATAAAATGTTTCAACAGTGACAGGCAATGACACTGCAGGTTCATCCCAAACCTGCAGATGTTTGCACAGTCAGCCAGCAGACATGGCATGACCTCAGCATCCTGCCCCTGGTCGGACTCGGCACACAGCTAACACATGCTCACTGTATCCGTGTACTTTGCCTGCCTGTCTGTACCCCACCACTTCTGTATTCTATTTTGGTGATAAATTCTGGTGCAGACAGTAATTTTTGTTCCATATTTGGGGAACAGGAGGAGTGCTGATTCACAACTACAATTCCTCAGCTTGGTAGCAGCTGGTACAACACAAAAAACTCCAGCAGGTCTGCACAGCAACACCTGAGTACAACGTGCTTTGAGTACTAAAAGCACTTTTACCGGTTTCTAGTTGAACTGTAGCTGCTAAAGAGTCTCAGAGACCCCAAACGGTCTCCCTCTCCTGAGCATATCTTATCACTGTTGAGGCTGGGAATGTGAAAGGCACCTGAACTTTGCCACACACAAATCCACACAACCAAAACAGAATAAAAAAAAAAGTGTTGGCAAGTCTGACTCAAGCATAGAGAAACTTGATCAGGAAGGAGCAAGGGGGGATAAAGTCAACAAAAACTGAAAGGCAGCTCAAGCCTCAGCTGATATTTAAGCTGACTTCACTTTGCTGACAGATTTCACATCTGAAAAAAAGGCCCCATGACTGTTCCCAAGCCATACGTGGACAGAGAAGTCATTGAGTGAGGGGCCTGCAGGCTCCTTAAGAAACCTCTTACATCACGAGGGGCCCCCACTTACCCGTGCTCTGCCGTCAGCAGTTCACACCTTGGCCCTCAGGTGAGGAGGATCATTCATGCAGCTTGGAGAAGTAAAAACAGGGGCAGAATTCCCTATCATTTATATAATAAGCAAAAGAAATTCTGCTTAAGAGAACTACATTCTAGGAATTTTTCTATCAATCCCCCAAGTGTTCTGAGTGCACAAAGTCAAACCAAGATCTCTCAAGTCCTTTGAGTCTTGCAAAACTACCAGTAAAAATTACTCTAGAAAAAAAAAAGCCGAGATTTTTGTGTATCAGAACAAAGAATATGTGACTTTTATTGAAAGCGAGAAAAAAAAGCATAAATGTCTTTTAATAAGTTAGTATCTTATTTTATATACGTTTGCAGTTAGGTGTGCAAATTACACAGAATAAGTGTTCATACTTAGACGTGTTTGTACTATGCCATAAAAAATGTCAAAAAATTCTATGCACATATTAACAGAAATTTGTGGGAATTGAATAAATGCTGTGGCATTTACTACCAGAATGCAGAACTAATTGGTAGTCACTCCTGCTTGAAAGGTGTTTAAAGACTGAGTGAAACGAATCTTATAGGTTGTTCTGTGGCATCAGATAGATGTAGTGATGCAAAATCCACCAACGTCACCAGTATTCAGTGGGCCATCAGTAGCAACGATAGCCGTAAAACTGAAACAGCCAGGAGATCAGAGTCTTCTCATTTCTAGCATATATCTAGAAGTAGCAACTATCAAAGTCTCACCTATTCCATTACATCTTCTTAAAGAACATAAAACAGACATGCTGGGGCAAACAAAAGGCCCGATTTGTCTCTTCCACCTCCAGCCATAGGCAAAAACAGAAGCTGAGAAGAGAACAGAGGAACAGGACAAGCATATGCTTCTTGCCCCCATGTATTTCATGTCTCAGCCAGCTGTGGATCAGAAACTTGCAGAGAGAGACACGGAGTTTGTATTTAGGGAATAGCAATAGTTTTCCTCTTCCACCAGCTAGCCATGTCTCCCCCTCATAAATTTTGGTTGACTATGACATCCTGCAGCTGTTTCTGTGGCTTGACTACCTGTCGCATATAGAACACAGCACATCCTCTGGCTTGATCTAAACCTGGCTCCAAGTAGTTCTGTTTGCTGACCCTAGTTCTTCTGGGGGATGAAACAGTGACCAGTTTGCAGCCTCCCTCCCTGCCTCTCACTGCTTTACAGATTCCTACTTCAGCTCTTCCACATGCTAGAGAGTCCCAGCTGACTCAGTTCCTTCTCTGAACCCTTTTCCAGATCCACCATACCTTCCCTGAGCTAGAGGGGATCAGAATAGCAAACACATTGACACTAAATGGAGGCTCTGATGACCGCCTTGTAGAAAGTTCTTTCAGAGACATCTGCCTACTAAGGAGAACAAAGTATTAACTAGCCCTAGCCCCTGCAGAGGCTCTTTCCTCCAGGCTACCACTCTAAGAGCACTTAATTCACTCAAAAAATAAACAGTTGGGGTGTATTTCATCAGCCAGAAAATCATCTGGGAAATCCATGCCACCAGCTTCCCTAGTACAAGGCTTGGCATGAACTGCATACACTGTCGCCCTGAGAGATGGTCTCATGGGTAATGAAGGGACCATCAAACGGTATCCCAGCATACACTGAAGTCAGCCTGTTCCAGTCAGACTGCTTACTGGAAACTTTGCTGTTGTTGCCAAGGTCAGGTTTATGAGAATAGTGAAAGCCTATGGCCAAGCTAGAATGTTTAATGCCAGCTATGAAATTAAGCTGTCATCTCAGAAAGCGGTATGTATTTATTATATGTGCAGGGTACTTATAAGCCTATTCCCTGTTTGAGTTAATGGGGGTTGCAGGCACAGAAAGATAAAGGGGAAAGGTTTTACTTCTTTC
>NW_010421735.1:7616-15447 GCF_000710305.1 Buceros rhinoceros silvestris | reverse complement strand
GTGGGACACAAACAGCCTCCCCAGGACCAACAATAATATTACAACACCCACCCACCCCCTCTTTTTTTTAAAGGCACTGTCACATTCCCCTGTTTCTGCCATCTCTGCTTTGACTTAAGGCAACCATCAGCAAAGAAGCTGAGTAACACTTGCCAACTTGCTGTTGCTGGGGAGTGAAACCTTCAGGAGACAGCAAATCTAGATTACAACAAATCCAATGACACAAAAAAATTGATAGGGAATGCGTGCACACACAAAGGAGGGAATCACTGGCAGAAATACACATTTTACCTTAACTGGTCAACTCTGAAATGCTAATTGTTCCCTCTTACTTTTGACTGCTTCTAACATCCTTAAAAGATTTTTAAAAGTAGTGTTTCTGAAGCCACGAGCTATTGGAGGAAAACAGAGCTCGGACATTTGCAGCTGTACATTATTTATTCAACAACTTTCCCCTAGTAATGGCCTTCTGACAGATACATGGTCAGATTCATAAAAAGTTCTCTCATGCCTGGTTCCTTAAGCACACGCATGCAAACATACATCTAGTGCCTGCACAATAAAAATAAAAATGATGGATGAGGTAAGGGACTCATCTGACTGTCTAATAAAACCTAGATGGTTATTAAGGAGATGGGGTGTTTGTTTACTTTACAAAGCTGAGAAGAGAGGGTGTCTAGCAGCAACTAACATCAAACTTGTGCTTAACAATTCCCATACTCAGCTTGCAGGGCTAGTTGCAGCCAACGTGCTTCTCTGGGGATGAGGCAGCCTCCCCCAGCTGCTCTCCTGAAGCATAACAACTCTCGAACAACAACTCTCACAAAACAATTGTCAGAGCCAAAGGACCGGGGCTGCAAGAATGCTAAGGATGGGACATGAGGAAGATCTGCTATCCAACCACAGTGAATAATTTTAATAACCCTCCTCTACACCCAATTTTTTTCTTATTAAAAGAAGAGGGAGACCAAGATACCAAAAGCAACCATGTTGGAGAGATCCCTACACCCTTGAGAGACCTGAGTCCTCCTTCCAATCCAGGCAAAAGAGAGGGTCTAACCTTTCTCTGTGCTTCTGCCCAGCCCCAACGAACCTATGTGAACAGCCCAACCCCAGAGCAACAGGCTATGCCAGGCAGGGCAGATTTCCTTCTTTTTCCCTCTTTCATTTCTTTTGAACAGAAATTCTGTCTAGACTGGGAAAACTTTTCTCATGGAGTTCCCACAAAAAGCTTCAGTTATAAGGAACAAGCATTCATCAGAAAGGAGGAAAAGGTCTTTTACTGAAGGATTCTTGACCAATCCCCATTGTCAGTGCTGCAACAGGGACCTGACTTCAAAATACCATTTAAAAAAACCAAGCAACCAAACACATGCTTCTCCCAAATTTTTTTTTGTTCAAATTCTAGCTTTCCCCTCACTGAGGAATTAGTGCAGCACAGAATAAAAGGCACAGTATGGACATCCTGTGCCAATCCAAAAGCAAGGACTAAGTGTCTTTGTGCCTCAGTTTTCCTCTCAGTGAGGGAAAATCTTTGCCTGTGTCCCAGGGCAGCTTAATGCAAACAGGTTGATCTTTCATTTTTATTTAGCCTACCTGCTATCTGGCAGAGAAGCCTTGAACTGCTTATTTTATCACAGCACATACACCAGCTTAAAGGAGCTTCCACATTGTATAAGGAAGCTTTCATGTGAATAGGACCCAGGTCCACTGTCTCTCCACAGGAGAGCAGGTGCCTCATCCCAGGGCAGAGCTTACAAAAGCTGCGTACAGAAAGCGCGGTTCCACTCCACAGAACAAGTTCAGCACAGGTTATATCAGCAGCTCAAATCTGCGTGTCTCTCACCTCAGAGAGGAAAGAGAATTTGAAGAGCCTTGGGTACGCACGTGCACAAGGGCTGGCAGGACTCACAAAGCAATGTGGTGAATAGGCACTAGCTGCCTGTTCCTCATGCAGGGCTGTGGGTGGAGAAAGAGAAACAACCCCTCCTGTGTTTACCAGGAGCACAATAACAGCTGAGCAAATATGGCTTGTGGGGATACCGTAAATCTCTCCACACCTCCATTAGGCATCACTGCTGCTACCCGCTCCACCCTGTTCTGTCTGGGACTGTGGTTCTTCCATTTTGGCTATTATAAAGATAAAGAACAACAAACCTTGCAGGTGTCCCTACACTGTACCAGCTGAGCAGTCCTTGCTTTACCTTGGTACTCACTCAGTTTCATTTCTCAAGGCATAGGCTACAGAGGAAGCAGAGGTTACTAAACGTTCCAGTGCTGAACAAGTACAATGCAAAGGTTTAACAGGTGGCTTATAATTTTCAAAAATACACTGTTCTAAGTGGCTCATTAAACTTCAGCTATCCAGGAACACATCCTCCTCCCACCATTTTCCTTCTGCTCTAAGTGATAAAGCTACACTACACTCTTGCCAGGGTTACAAGATGAGAAGCCTATTCAGTATCTGCTCTCTAACTTGAAATAAAGAGGAATAGCTGAAGGAAGCATTGTGTCTGGGACTACAGTGAATCTGCTGAAGGACTTTTTGATGCACAACTTGTGCTCATGTTGCAGAACCTGTAAGCATTGGTGCTGCCCAGCTCGGAAAGGAGTCTGCTCCGCAGAGTTTCCAAACTACACAGAAATAAAGCTCCATGTGTGCACATCTTGAAACCTGCCAGCTGAAAGCTACCTGTCCCCACAATTCTAATTCAACTGTCTTTCAGGCAGGACTTAGGTCTCTTTCTACCAGCCCATCTCCCAAGCATTCAGTCACATAGCCCTAGACCTCCTAGAACTGTAGCCAGACTGAAGCTGTAGCTGAAGCACATCAGAAAGAGAATACATACATAATTTTTTTTTTTATGGCTACAGTACATCATCCTGGACAAAAATAAAGGCAAATATTTGCATGTTCACACACAAAGCATTAGACAGAGCTCTGATTAAACTGTGGTTCATTAGAGTATATGATGAGTTGTGTTATTCTCATAAGCAAACAAGAAAAATAGACTACATACAGTTACTATGAAATAGTTGCCTAACACTGCAGGTTAAGAAAAACATGCTCCAAGAGGTGAGGTCTCAAAAGTTATCTGTGAAACAGTTCTTCAGTCTTGAAAGCAATCATAAGACTTGTCTTCTATAAAATTAAATGACCAATTTGGCCAGTGGAACACAGCATCCAATTTACAGACTGAAATTCAGGCATTAGTTCAAAGTCATCTTGATAAGTGTTTTTAAATCAGTGAGATCCAAACTTACAAGTACAAACCATAATAACCAGCAAGGAGAAATCCACTGCATGGGGTAGAAATTACTGGTGAGACAGCAAGGCTTGGAAAAAAAAATGTTCAGGAGCTTAGGTAGACCACAGAAAAGTCTGCAACTTTATGACATTCCAAACAACAACAACAACAAAAAAATCAAAACAGGTACATCTAGCTGTGGGATGTAGTGACAGGGGCCTCACATAAGAAGGCGGCACTAAGGACTGGTGAGCCTTTAAATCAGCCCTGTGTCGAGCTGTGGGCACTGCACTTTGAGGGAGAGGTGGATCATTTGGCAAGACTGCAGGAGAGAGCAAAAGGAACAGGCAGAGGTCTAGGAAACTTGATCTATGAGAAAAGGCTGAAAGAATTCCATTTGTTTAGTCTAGGGATGACATTCAGTCTTCTGAGGCATAAAAGCTGTTATATATTTAAAAAAAAAAAAGATGGTCATAGATCATTTTTTTTCTTCCCCATGGGCAGTTCAAGTAGCAGTCAGCTTACTTGGAAAAAGGAGATTTAGGTTTGATATAAAAAAAGCCCTGCTGTTAACTCATTGGAAGATGCAACAGGATCCCTGTCAGCACATTAGGAACAGGTTACACATGTAGGAGCTGCTGTTAACTGGACATGACCCCAAGTCAAGTCAGGGACGAAAAAACCTACGTAATCTCTTCAGGTCTTTTCCACTCTCCTCACACAGACTGAGAAGCTTCAGCAGATCCCAGATGACTGAAGCAACTTCTTTGCAAACAGAGTGTAAACTCTTGAAAATATTTGATCTGGTTCACGTGTCCAGATTTTGGGGTCTGATCTTCTTAATGCACCTGGCTTCTGTATTCTGTGTGACAGCTATAGCTGTGCAGTACCTTCACAACAGCAACCGTTTCCACAGTGAGCAGAGAAAGTTTAGCACCAAAATGCAGCCCTCTTCAGTTCTTTACATCAAGGGGGTTCATCAGCAGTAGAAAAGCTTTCAACCATAGACTCTGCCATTGTGATTTTGAGAGGAAGCTACCCAGAGTCTGTGCGTTTTCATCCATAACTCCTCTTTTCCATTCCACGTAGTTTCTAAGCACTATTAGCTTATGGCATAGCCAGTTTTGAGGTTAGCCACCTGTCTTTGAACACACCCGTTCATTTTCCCCTGTACTCCCTTGTCCCTGCACTCTTTCTGCACTGAGAATTGTTCAATAACATGAGAAGCCATAGGTGTTTCCACTGGAGTCTTAACATTATTGGAAAACTATTTTCACTTCCACACCCATTTTTAATTGCACTTGGAACAATCAGCACAGCTGATTGGAGAACTTGCCTACCTCTGCTACCTGGAGTATACGTAACACTATTTTTACAGTATTGGAAGTTGTCTAGGACATCAAATAAAAAACTTTTGAGAACTGTCACAGGCAGGTAAAAAGTATTTAATAGTGGTTTTCTTAACCACAGTGACATTATTTTTTCGATGCTACTGCTGGTGAGTAAAAGGGGGGGAAGAGAGACAGGTTTAAAGTATGATGAGTCTTCTCATGTAATGACAGATCAGCTTTCTCGTGTAGTATTTAGCACTTTGAGAATGCAGAAGGAATTGCCTCTGACAGGAGTGCTAGCACTCACTCTTGTACATTTAGCTTGAGCCAGCTGTCTCTGGGCAAAATGTTCAGATTTTAGAAGTTCAACAACGTAACATGAGGGATTCAGACATCAGCCATGGGACAAAGAAATCTCTCCTACTTCATCAGTGTCATGAGATGGAGGTAGCCCTCTTCTAAAGTCTGGGTTGAAAGACAAGCAGGGGACTATAGAATGATACCACAGCTGAGGTTAGTGTTCTTCCCAGTAGGAAGCTCCTTATTACAGCCTTCTACTGGCAACAGGCCCTGCAGCTGAGGGTCCCAGCTCCAGACAGAAGCTGCAGCTTTGTGCTGCCAGAGCCTGTTCAAGGAGCCTAAGCTAAGGTGGGAGATTGATGACACCAGCAGGATCACAAACCCTCCTGCATTACAACTGGTGAAACCACAGAAATGTCATTCCCTTCATCCAGTGAGGGTAGCCAGTTTAACACATTTCCCTGCCTCAGGTGTTTCAGAAGACTGAATGTTGCTTTGCTTTTTAAATACAATCCCATCTCTTTGCCTGGCTCTGAAGGTGGGTTCTCTGCTCAGCCTTCTTCCCTGACTTTGAGACAGCCCTTGGGAGCTTCTACCAAGAGGTCTTTCCAGCTACTTACATACCATTTCAAAGCCTGAAAAGCATGAAGTTAAGCCACTCCTGAAGTGCACCACAAAATGAACTCACTGCTTCCTATTGACCACTTGCTTATTTTGGTGGTCTGGCTAAATTCAAAAATGAGAAGACCACAAACAGAGGAAACTTGAGGATGGCAGCTCTTACTCATGCTCTGACCACCCCCACCCCAAAATATACACAGGACTCTTAGAACACAGCTCACAGGTCTGTTGACATCAGTTTGAAAGTAAAGAGAACATAGTCAACATAGAAGGAGGTTGTAGCGAGGTGGGTGGTGGTCTCTTCTCCCAAGTAACAAGCAATAGGCTAAGAGGAAATGGCCTTACATTGTGCCAGGGGAGGTTTAGGCTGGATAGTAGGAAAAGTTTCTTCACTTGAAAGGGCTGTCAGGTATTGGATCAGGCTGCCCAGGAAGTGGTTGAGTCACCATCCTTGGAGGTGTTTAAAAGACGTGTAGACACAGTGCTTAGCAGTGGACTTAGCAGCATTAGGTTAACAGTTGGACTCAATGATCTTGGGGATCTTTTCCAACCTACATGATTCTATAACATATTTCTCAAATGTCCCGTGCTGCTACTCCACAAGCCCTACTGATATTCCCACAGGATCTCACACATTTCCCTTCAGAAGAAGGAAGCCTTCATGGGAGAGGGAAGGGTTTTCCAGCAGTTCTGGAATGCAGCTCTGTTCCCTCACAGCTTTATGCTCTACTAGGTGATACCCATTGCCTTGTTGGACAGTACTGGGGACAGCAGACACTCTTAGGGATACCCTGATCTGTGTACCACTTAAGCCTTTTTTTATTCAGTTGTCTCCTTGCAAATCATTTGCAAGCCCCACCAGGGCTTTTGGTTTCAGGAGAAGCCTAAATCTAAACTTTTTCCAGAGGCAATCTAGGAGCATAGGTCAAAGCATTACTTTGAAACAGCTCCTCCTGATTTGTGGTACCTTAGAAATATTATAATCTTTCTTGTGAAGTTGACAGGAACATTTCAAGAGAGGGAGAAAAGTGAGGCACTATGTGTAGTCTGTCTGATCTTACAATGTTCAAATGGATGTCTGAAGTGCAGATCGGTATACAAGCCTGTGCTGAATGCTGCTACTACAGATAGCAAGGAGTGCTTTGCTGCTAAGGAATTACTTCAGCAAATCAATGCAACCCCTCCAATATGAACCAGCTTCTGCTAAAAAGCAAAACAAACTCCATAAAGTTGACCTCTCTACTCTCCATTTGCCCCTGCATGTCCAAGAATGTCTGGTGTTGGAGCTTCTTTCCTTTCTCCTCCAAATCCTTAGTGGTTTTAAGTGCAGTCTTGTTTTCTTCCCTTTTACCCCAGTTTCTTCCATCTTTGCCCCTTTCCTATTGCTCCCTGTCCACTCACCTTAACCAGCAGCTGCAGAGTAACAGTTATGACTCCATGTCTAGAGTAATTTGTTTTCTTTCTCTGGGGGATAAGGAGGAGGGAGTGACTGAATTCTTTGGGAATGATTTATCACACAGCACTCATGGGGAGCTTCATTTATTTGCCTAGCTGCATATGGTTTAACACCTATGGTTGCATGCCGATTATTATACAATGTTATTTTTCCCACTTGTATACTTTGCACCTTTTCATAGAGCAGATTAACGGGTCCCCAATGGCATATTATTTATGACTTTGTTTGCTGGCTGTCTGAGAAGGGTCCTGGTCCTAGATTCTCCCTGCTTTTGCTCTCCCCTACATACTCTCCCTTCTTCACCACACCTATCACACTGAGACCACAGAGGAATCGCACCTGGGCATCACATACATGGTACCTTCTCAGAGACAGGAGGGAGGAAGAGACAGAGGCCTCCCAAGCAGCAAAGACAGGAAGGGGTGATTGAACCACAGATGGAGCAAGAGGGAAAGGAAGAATAGAAAGTAAGGGAGAAACATCACATTTTGACTTGCAAAGAAGCAGGAACTCGGGAGAGAAGAGCATAGACATTTGCTGTGAAGATAATGGAATTGATAAGTTTTCCTAACATACTCACCAGGAGCTTCTCCTGAGATCGCTTCATTTGATACCAAGCCAGAATCAAAATCAAAATTAAAATTAATTCAAAACCAAACCCTCACAAAAAGAAAGGATGAGAAGACTAATACAAAGGTCTGAAGACAAATAGTCCAGGCAAGTATGACAGTAAAGTGACAGATTTTAGCACCAAGGAGGGCTGCAGTCAGCATCAGGATGTCATCCCCAGGCACCAAAATTCTCCAATGCCACTATAACATCTTATTCAGATGTCACTAAAGCACAGCTGTGTCTGCTTACCTCCTCTTCTCAAC
>NW_010421735.1:7146-7489 GCF_000710305.1 Buceros rhinoceros silvestris | reverse complement strand
CTGAAGTGAGATCAACTTTTGCATCTACCAATCTCCTCCACTTGGTGTCCTGACTAACACTAACCAGCCACACATTTCAGGGAAAAGCCTACCATCCTGTAACAGATATTTGGACAGTAACATTAACACAAGTGGCATGGATGGTCAGCCAGTCCATTTGGAACTAACATGTCTACTTTAGTAGTAGCAGAAAGGAGGAGAAAAGTAGTAGGAAAAGCAGAAGTCCATAGTCTCGCATATCTTTAAATAACAAGGTGGGGAGTGCAGTGCACCAAAAGTAGGACAAGAAAACTAAGGAATAAGGCTGAGAAGCTGGGACAAAGACAGGTGAGAAACTGTTCCC
>NW_010421735.1:0-7014 GCF_000710305.1 Buceros rhinoceros silvestris | reverse complement strand
TCAAGAGCCTCATCTGACTCTGCCTGTTGTCCCCTTATCTCTGCAGTGTTCCACAATTCCAAGGCACAAGGAAATCTGCTCCAAATAACTATACATTCAACACAAATGGGTACACTGTCTCCCCATTCTGGAAAACACAGGCATTCAAGCTCACTGAGGTTAGTCCTCCCTGCTAAAAGGAAAGTCCTAATAATAAACAAAGCTTCTGTCTCATCTTGGCTCTCTTTGGTGTATCCCACCAAAACTCCCATATTCCTCTCTAAGGGCGAATCAGCAGGCACTGCCTTGTTATATGTTGTTTGGCCTCACTGTTACCTGACAGTCTGACACAGAAGGAACTATACTGATTCTTAATAAAGGTAGCTTAAAAGCAGACTCTTTGTTAATGTATGGGATCCTAGAAAGACTCCATATGGCTAAGGCAACGTACCATGGAGTACATCCCTCCTAGGAGCAATCACTATCCCTGATCCTGAAGAAAGATGTGCAGCCCCGCTGGGCCTAAAAATGGTATCACTTAGGAGAGTACTAGAAAGAGGGAGCCATTTTGGGGTGCCATGTGGGTTTTCTTGTCTAAGCAGGAAAAAAAAAAAACTTAAGGAACACAGACATACCAGAGAACCCAGGTCCTGGTAGTACACTCAATATGATCACATTCCATCTCACTGTGCAGATCTCTAGAGACAAACTGCACCCAGAAAAAAAAAAAACTTAAGGAACACAGACATACCAGAGAACCCAGGTCCTGGTAGTACACTCAATATGATCACATTCCATCTCACTGTGCAGATCTCTAGAGACAAACTGCACCCAAGAGCACCCAGAATTCTCTTTGGAGTAGATGGCAGGTTGTGCTTCTGCTTCTTGCAAAAGTATATAAAAACATACAGCTTTCAAGCTGTTTGTCCCTTTGAGAAGCCTTAAAGTTTGGGCTCCAAGTGAATTCAGTTAACAAAAAGAAATCTGAATGCCACCATTCACGCTTTCAAAGCTCATTTACAGTTATTCTCCATCCACTAAGAGCTCCTGACAGCAGAAAGCTCTATTACTGGAAAGCTGTCACATGAGATGCGTGCGTGATGCTTGGGTCCCAGAGCTGAGCAGGATAGGTCACATGGAGCTGGCCACCATTCAACAAGCAAGATTTTGAAATAAACAGCTATGGTTGAGGGGGCTTTTGGGGGGGAGTGGTTTTTTTTTTAACTAGACACACACAAACCTGTCTTCAGCTGCTAACCTTAATATATTACTCATTCTTCCTTTCAAATAACGTCATGTTCAAAACCACAGTGACTGCAGAATATTTACTTGAGGTTGCTACTGCTGGTTTCTCTAAAGCTGTTTGTTTTTCCATGCATGAGCTCATTACATCACTCTGTGGTTTTCTTAAAGGTTGTCAGAGTAAGCTGGACACAGGCTGGAATCTCTTGCTAACTAAAACCAAATCACTAAGCAGCACAAATGGATTTGGAGATAACCCAACTCTGGAACTGAAGAACAACCATGGATTCTTCAGTGGAGATGGGGTGCTCCCAAACAGCCAGCCATTAGATTTATTTTCTTGGAAGTGGGATACATAATCAAGTGTTTTCCTAGATTAAGAACTGTAGAGGAATAACCATCTGGACTGTTGCAGGCTGAAATAGATTGGGGGAGGAGGCAGGAAAGTAGGAGGCTGAAACAGTAGAATAAAAAGACAGTTCCCACCCATGCTGATGAGGGAATGGCCATTGCAAATGTCCCATCTGTATCATCTCCTGCTCTGGCCACATTAAAAGTAAATGACACATCACAGAAGGCAGTGGTAAATAACAGGCTTGGTTTGGGGTATCCATGTCTTAACACACAGGTGTGCATGCTTGGGGAAGGTGAAAATCAATCCAAAACAAACATCCAAAAAGGTTTTTGTCATTATGCCACAGCATATTGTGTTGATCTAGATCTTTCACTTGTCCTGAAAAGAAAAACCGACTTTTGGACTTCCAGGATTCATAAAGGCAGAAAACTTAGTTTATAAGTGTCAAACCCCAATAACTTTTCTGTGGCTCAGTCCAGATGTTAGATCATGTTTGTATTTTGGTTCCTTCCTCGAGAAGATTTGAACTTGCACCTCACCCTACTGAGGAAGAGATCATTTAATTCTTTAAGGCGGGCTAAGGTAACAGCACTAGCAATCCCTCCTAGCAATGCTGTTTTATTTAGCATAGAAAAATTCACTGGCAAAATGCCTGGAGACATACAGATTCTCAGTCAAGTGCTCTAATCACCAGGCTGGAGTCATTATGCTTTTCCTGATCCCTAGCTTAATTAGTATTTACGTATGCCAAGCAAAACAGAAATGCTCCAAAAGAGAACCGCTTCAGGAGAACCTCTTCTGTTTGTCAGCACTAAGAGGGAGGTAGAACGTTCAGACTTCAAATGCAGCTTTTACAAGATACAGGCTATATATGCCACACAGGGTGTCACCAGCTCTGCAGTGCTCAGCTACCTGGTGGTTGGTTCTCCCTGAAGCCTAACATTGACCAGATACAATGACAGCAAATTACAGGCTTATTTGTCTCCATATAGTGATTCTTAAATTCTTCTCACCATTCATGTAGTGATGTAATACTAATATAAATAGTATAGTAATACAGTATATATAGTAATATATATACATGATATAGTAATTCAGCCTCATGGTTGATACAGTGATGGTGCTAGCTCTCCAAGGTGTTCAATATCATGCTGATTAGAGAGCAGCAAATGTCCTCGGACAGTAGTATCTACTGGACTTCTCACTGCAAAGGACAGGGCTACAAAACCACTGCAGGAAGGAGAGGTCAGGGTTAACTGTTTCAGTATACAAACTCCAAGGAGTAGAGCAGGCTTTCAAGAACTCAAGACCAATAGAAAAGAAGGGAGATAAGAGTTAAAGGTGGATATTACAAAAAGAATCCTGAGAGTGAGTTCAAATAGCAGAGCAGCTTCCTATGAGAAAAAAGTGAAATCTTTATTGCCTAAAGCATTTATACTACACTAGAAAATGTTGCTGTTCATATAGTACAAACATTCAGTTGCCCTAAGGCAGCAGATTAGAAAACTTACTAGGTCTCATCTCTAATTTCAGTGATTCCATTAAATTGCAACAAGAGGACACTAGGCTGTATCTGCTTCAAGACAGCGAGTGCTAGCTCAGTGAGACAATATAGTTGAGGAAATACCAAAACCAAAAATCCAAATCTTGTGCTAGTAAAACTTACCATAACCTTTTAAAAATTAATGAAAAAAAATCAGATTTGCTGAGCATATTTCAAGCTGACAAGAATCAAAAGCAATTAAAAACATCCCCTAATTTTGCAGGCCTATATCATGATGGCTCTTCCATCATCTTCAGCCAAGACAATCTTGAAGACACCTGAAGTGCCTGATTCTAAATGATAATTATCCTCCACAGCTCTTTGTTGTTCAATCCCACCTACTGTACATTGCCTTTTAACATGTACGACAAGGGATTAAATAAATGAAAGGTAACAAACAAGTGGACTAGGCTTCATGGCTGAAAGAAATACACTAAAGTAGCCCACACTTAATTCCAGCTAAACCATAGCCCTATTTTGATGAGGCAATGTTTCTTGATATCAATAATTTGGTGTAAGAAACACAGATGTATGGCCTAATATGAAAACTGAGGCTGAAAATCAGCAACCCAGCCTCTTAATGAGATCCTACAGCAAATGAGTGTCTGTCAAGGCAATCAGAAAGGCTGAGTCAGATGAGCCACATTATCTTCTTTTAGCTTGCTGGAGAAAATACCCCTTACATAACTCTTGAATTTTCCAGAAGATCTTTTCTTTTTTTACAATTTGTGGCATGCACCCACAGTAACCTAGTTTGAATAACAGAAATTACATCAGAACCATTTGATGTCTCACAAAATGAGCTCTTCCATGAACAAAACTCCAGTTTACATCAGGCAGTTTCCTAACTAAATACTTGAACAAACCAATTGCTTTTACAACATGAAAGCCAGACTACTTTGGCACACTCAGGCCAAGAAAGGGTGGGAGACACTCTCTCAAGTAAAACACTGTCCTGCTCCCAAGTTCCTTTGTAGCCTTTTAGAACCCAGATCCAGGAATTCTTGTTTCCTTTGAAGCTACCAGGTTTGCTGTATTAGAAGGAAAGTTGCTCTCCAAGATAGGTAGGATCCATTACACAGGATTGTAATATTCAGCTGTTGCCTTCAATCGCACTGTGAGCTGCTAGTTGTCCAAGTAGCTCACAAAACAGAAGCTGCATCCTTAAAGGAGAGTGCTGATATTCCTGCACCATCTGAAGCTTATGGATGATTCCCACTGGCAGTTCCTACACAGATCACCCTGTTATAAAAACAGTCATGAGGTGAGGCACACGAGACTCTTGCTAAAACTGGGGTCTGGGCAACAATGGATGTCCTCCTGCTAAGAGCTCTTCTCCACCCTGCAGTAACAGGGTCTCACCTAATCCAGCACTGACTTCACCCTGCAGTTGCAAAGTAGCACAGAAAGGTTAAAGGAACTGCTGAGTGCCATGAATGCTCTCTGGCTAATCCAGAAATACCAGGTGACGCAGTACTTCAAGCTATCACAATTTATCTGTTCTGGGGACCGGAGTTATTCCCAATAGCTGTTCTAGGCCTATATTGTTCCATAAAATATATGCAATAGTAGCAGCTTCTATTTAAACCTTAAATCAAACCTATGGCTGCTTAAGGCCATTTTCTTTTTTTGATATTCCCTTTACCTTCTTCCTTTCTCCCCCTTCAGTTAAAATATATCAGAAAGAAACCATTCTTACCAAGAATCACTAACTTTCCTCTTCATATTCTTCTGGTTTCTTGTGATTTCAGTGACTCCACACAGTTTCACCCTCATATCCAATCTCAAGTTTTATATCCTAACTTTACATCTTCCTCCTTTCCCCACTCATATTCACGATCTGTTCTTTGCTGGTTTTCAAGCTTGTCTTCCCTCATCCACTCTATTACCCACAAAAACAATACGCTTACCTAGGTCCAGACATAACTAACCTACTTTCGGTTGTGAAATAATCCAATAATTTCTCTATGAAAAAATATCCCCTGCAGAGAACTTGCTGGAAAAGAACCCCTCTCTATATTTTCTCAACTGTTTAGACCAAAACCACAGCCCAGATCTCAGAGCCAAACGCATGATTCTGTACATCCATGAAAGTCTGCTGAACAGCAAACAGAATAAAGATGACAGCTGGCTGGAATGAATTAACAGATGAAGAAACTAGAGGTTCCCCAGTTAGGGTTTGGGGAAACAAATATGCCCCATTACACATCAACTGTGGTCTTCTGGACACACAAAAAAAGGATGTTATCTGAAATTATTTTATAGCCTGCACTTTAGTCCTGCAACACTGAAAAGCAGCAGGGCAGCTACAACACAGAAAGAATGAAAGAACAGATGGTGAGGGACTGCAGCCTAGTTAAAAGAACATTTTTTTTTTTTTAGATAGAACATTACCTGAATTCCTTATACTGGAGCTATTCAGTTTGGAATCTTTGATGACCAAGTGCTTAATCCAAAGGGTGGGTGCTGTGATTTCTGAAAGAGAAAAAAATAACTGTCCTAAAGAAATTACAACAACTAGTGAACACACATGGTTGTTAGTCATGAGGACAAGATGTTTGCTACAATCATGCCTTAACCAATCCATCATCCTGTAGAGGTAGGCTCATCCTCGGGAGAGATCTTTCACCTCTTACGAATCACTATTTGTAAATCTTCCACAATGTTATCTCATTATCTTCCTGTTCCAGAGAGTCTCTCTCTGCTGGCAAAACTTTTTTTTTCCCCCCTCTACTCCTCATTTCCTAAATTCTCAAGTCTAAAGCCTTTTCCCTCAATACTTAGATATCTCAAAGGTTATGTTGTGTGCTATAGTATATAAGGGTTTCCACTAAAATACACATGAAATTCAAATTAAAAAAAGTCAACCCAGACATTAAATATCGCTTTAACAGCCCGAGAAGGGCTGACCACAGTCAGCTTCCTAAAACAAGCAACAACAAATAAAAATAAACAGGCAGAGAAATGAAGGTATTTCTGGAAAGACTTGAAAGGAAGTCTGTTAAAGAATCAAGTTCTGGTTAGAAAAGCATGTCTGATGCACTACAACAAAGATATCCAAACAAATTTGTGGGCAAAAGCGCTTAGAGCACCTCTGAGGTGTTACGATCAACTTCAAAACACAGCAGAACCTGCCCCAAGCCACAGAAATGCCACATCAGTATTTGAATAGAACTGAGCAAAGCAGTCCTCAGTAGCATGGGACAGAGCTCCCAAAGTGACATTTTCAGAACTGCTACTTTCTGAAAAAAATTTAGTTTCCACAAGAGCATGCCTTAAATACTAGACCCTGGAGTTTATCTTAAGTTCCTCTAGGAAGTTTTTACCAGAATTTTTCCACTCCCTTGTTGTTCCAATCCCATTTAGATGGATCCGCTTCAAGGGAGAAGCTGGCTGACTACAAGAGAAACTTACTATATGTTACAAGAACATGGAAGAACAATGAAAGTAAGTTAATTTTTCATTCCTAACTGTTTCAAGCTACATTGATTGTAGGCATTATCGACAAGGGAAGAGCTGTGGATGTTGTTTACCTGGATTTTGGCAAAGCCTTTGATACTGTTTCCCATAACATTCTTCTGCAGAAATTGGCTGCCTATGGCTTGGATGGGCGTACACTTCGCTGGATCGAAAACTGGCTGGATGGCCAAGCCCAGAGAGTGGTGGGGAATGAATGGAGTTCAATCCAGTTGGCAGCTGGTCACCACTGGTGTTCCTCAGGGCTCAGGGTTGGGGCCTGTTCTCTTTAACATCTTTATCAATGATCTGGATGAGGGGATTGAGTGCACCCTCAGCAAACTGGCAGATGACACCTCAGGCTGTGTTGATCTGCCTGAGGGTCAGGAGACTCTGCAGAGGGACCCTGACAGGCTGGATATATGGGCTGAGGCCAATT
>NW_010421734.1:0-271 GCF_000710305.1 Buceros rhinoceros silvestris | reverse complement strand
CGGGGGTCTGCGGGGAGGGCTGGGATGGCCTGGCTGTGGCGGGTTGGACGCCTCTGTCTGACTCACGTCGTCACCCAGGGGACGTTCCTGGGGGTGATTTGGGAACGATGCAGGCTGTGGAGATAGCTGTCCTGGCTCTGACTGCCTGCTGTTTCTCACAGGACAGGGAATTTAGGATCCACGCAGAAAGCTCGAAGAGGATTGTGTGGGATGTGGAAAGGCGCTGTTACCTGGATCGTGCTGCAGCAGCCAGGTGAGGGAGCTGGAACCT
>NW_010421733.1:4549-35627 GCF_000710305.1 Buceros rhinoceros silvestris | reverse complement strand
GCGAGCACAAAAAAGGCTTAGGTGAGTTTGTGGATGAAATGGATGATATCCATTGTTGTATCTCCCACTGTCCCTAATCCAGTGACCCTGGACACAGGTAGGGTACAAGGGCAGTGGCCTGCAGAAAGTGGCCAGGGTTTTTCCTAACAGCACCCTCTATTACTGCTGCTGCAAGCAAAGCACTGAACCCAGATGGATGTTTCTTGTACTCTGATACTCATGTCTATGGCCCCAGACATTACTCCTCTCCTTCCACCTCGCTCTGGACGCTGTTTCCTCCTCTCCCCACACTCTCAGGTCCAACTACACTCTACGTGTCACCATGAAAATTTAGAGACTGGGAAATGAGGGCAGAAAGGTGAGAAAGGATGGACAGACCATAGTATAGATACTGCATATTTTTTTGTCTTTTACTCCTAGGATACTCCCTGAGGATACTCTGCTTGGAGGAACATTTAGATGTTGTTTTATCAGTTAGAAAGGAATTATTTTTTGTTGAACTGATGACTGGGAAAATGCTTCTTACCTAAGAGCCTTGAATACTGTACTCAGCCTTGAGTATCTGAATATTTCTCCCAAACAGTTAATAAGCACAACTCTTACTGCTAATGCCGTGTAAAGAGCAAAGATCCATTTAAACTCTTGTTTCATGGCCAAAACTGGAATAACTAGAGCCGAACTAAAGAGGTCTGTTTGGTTGGAGTGGAAATAAATCTGAAATAACCCAAACCACAAAGACTGTGCATGGCAGCCACCGCTCATGCATGTGCAGCTGGGTAACTCCTGTTGCTCCTGAAGAGCAAAGTCTGCAGAAACAGCAGATTAAAAGGATGGTATTTAACTCACCTAACCTGAAACATAGACATGACATCATGACTAGATGACCTATAAAGATCCCTTCCAACTCAAACCATTCTATGATTCTCTGTTGGAGGAAGCCACCTGAGCTAGTTGCTTGATTTTTTTAGTCAGTGGGAGAGATAGATGCTTCTGTGGTGTGATTCTCCCAGGGTACTTCATACTTTTCTGCTGGGTTGAGACATGCAGATGTCTGTCTCAGAGGTGCCTACGGTTTGGCTAGAGGAATCCCTGTCCCAGGCCCTGAAACCAACAGTATGCGTTGAATATGGCAAAGACTTTCTGTAAAAAGTGGCGAGAGGCAAGAGGAAATGGTTGTAGAAAATGGCACAAGGTTCCTTTCCATGTTTTGAAAAGTCAGGTTTTGAACTTTCCACTTTTAGGCAACATTTCTTTTTCAAAATAAATATATATGGAAAAGGGTTAATAAAAAGAGTGAAATAACCTTCCTGGGAAACAATGCTCTATTTTGGACTGAGCAATACTTTGCATTTTGATCCAAAGCTCACTTTTATAATTTCATTGCTCTAAATGACAGTAAAGTAGTATTTGGGCTGAGCCACACTGAAATGTTTGTATGGGTTTAATCACACAACCAAAATGAAAAAAATTACCAAACTATTACTTGCCTTTAGACATTTTCTTACTGCTGTGGAAAAGTTGTGGTTACAATGGCAACATCTTTTTTTCCTGCTTTTGCTTCTGTTACAGATTGCCATGTTGGGGACCAGAGATCACCTACAAACCCCATCTTCATGTGGTGTGCTTGATTCCTCCTTTTCACTTACTTTGTGTGTAGATATCATCCTTGTCACACAGGAGCCTCTACAAGTGCACGACTCTGAGAGACAAGGGCGAAGGATTTTTAGGAGAGCTGAAATCAGATGGTGACAGCAACATTTCCCTGTGTTTTCTGATTCTACCTATAGTATGGAAACAGAGGTGTAGTGTAACTGAAGCCCTTGGTATATTTTGGAACCTGGTGCCTTTCAACACAAAAAGCAATCTTGTGGTGGCATAATAACAAGAAAAATATATCCACTTGCCAAAAATTGGATTTATGCTTGTCTTATGAAATTAAAAGAAGAATTATTCCTCTAAAATTTTGAGAGTAAAGACATCATGCCCTGAAGAGAAGATGAGGTTTATGTTGAATTTTTGGCAGCTGAATATTTTTAGGTGTAGCTCAGGAAAAATTTTCTTGCCAGCCTCTTTGGAATGGAAATAGTTTTTGACACAACTTTTTAATATAGAAAACAACTCTAGAAAACAACTTTTTAAAAATAAATTCCACTTCCTTGGGTGGAAGGGTGGGGGGGTGGGGGGAAAGTATTTTGGGTTATTGCCAAACCCAGAAATACGCTGATGTAGAAAAGCTGCATTGATGTCTTGTCAGATTTTGTAGCTGAAATGTGTAGTTTTTCCTTCCTTTGTGAGCTGAACTCTCCTGCTGGACGCTCTCTTTCCTCACCGCTCCCTGCAAGGTCGCAGTCCTGTAAAGCACTGTCTCCCTGAATCCAAAGAGGGAAGGGCAGGAAGAGGGTCACTGCAAGTGATGGAGCCACAGCTCCATCAAGGCTGCTTTTGTAAACAGGAAATTTCATTCTTCACCAAAGTATTGAGTTTTTAAATTACTAGCTCAGAAGTATGCATTTCCTCCTTTTTTTCCTAGCTCCATCTTTAGGTCATCATTCCTTACAAGGGCTTCTCTTACACTTTTAATAATGAGGAAAGCATCACAGGTCTTTTTGGGGCTGAGCAGGAGCCTGTGTAGAAGATTATTCCTATCGCACCTCAACAGTGATTCTTTCTGCAACACTGGAACAGTGAACTGCCTTAATTTCTCCATGAAGAAACTCAGAATAACAACAGTTCTTAAAACTTCACAGGCCTTATGAGGTTTACGCAAAACTCTGGTGAGATTCAGTTGAGGCAGCCCTATCTGCATCAGTTGCTGATACCACTCGGAAACGTAAATCCTTTGTAGGAAACAGGCCAGGGCCAATCCACCATAATTTGTGACAGCCAGCCAGTCTTCAGCTCAACTCAGAAAAGCCTGAAGAACATCTTAGCATTTGATCTTGCTCTTCAGAAACTTCCGATGTTTTGCATTGACATGGAACAATTTTTATGATGTGTCAGATAATTCACTTTTTAAATGTGTCTCTTTGTGAATTCGTTAAAAATATGACTTTATCTATTCTTAATTCATGCCTCATGCTGCAAACTTATGTTGATTTAGGAAGTCTTTGGGAGGGAGGGATAGTTTCCTTCAAGTTAATCTGACTCTTAACTCCAGGAGGAGGGTATCGAGGGTCAGTTTCTTAATATCGTTCCAGTTGTTCTGAAGTTAATAAATGCCCTTAGCAAAGACTATCATTCCCTCACTGGAAAACTAGTGGTATCTGTGGATAATCCAGAGAGGCTTGCCAAGCACTTCCACTTCTTACAATTTTCTAATTAAGAAAGTTAAGGTATGCTCTCTCTACATGACCAAAGTCAAGAGACCATTCTCTATCTTATGTATATCCTGCCCTGTTTCTCACTAGTCTGATGATTCTTATAGATGCTTTTGACTGTATTATTCATTATCTACCATCTGTCTTTTCAGCATTTTATTACAGTTTGACAGACTAAACAACTGTTTAAGTACAAGTATATATTTTTCTTGGTCTTTGTTCAGAGTTGCTTCAGCTCTTGTGAAACACTGATTTCCAGCTGGGAGCAAAAGCAGTTTGAAATGTCTGCAGCAGACAGCTAAGGATAGAGTTTAATTAGCCTACTTTGATCTTTTCTATGGTGGCTGATGATTTACTACAGCTTGCAGCATGGTGAGGCAATTATATTCATGGTCATTATGACAGCATCCTTTGAGCCAGAGTTATCGTAGAAGTAAGATTAATTATAGTGGGATTTTGTGGGGCCCAGAAGCCAAGATAAAGTAATGTTATATTCAGAAGGGTGCAATAAAAGAGAGCTTCATAATCAAAATATTGGGTGAAACCCTGGCCTGGATGAGGTTAATAGCAAAACTCTTTGTAACTTTTGAGAGGAATTCACTTGTAGGGTATGCCAGACGCATAGTAACTTGGGTCATTTTCTGGAACATCTTATCTATGTCCTCTTGCTTGGGCTGACATCACTGTCAGCCCAGGGTATGGTAGCCTTGCTATTCTCCCTTCAGCATTATATTATTATTCTTCTAGAAACACAAAAGTAAATTTTGCAGAATATAATTAGGTACACTGATGTAGCTTTAGGGCTTTTCTTTCTTTGCCTGTTGTTTTTTATTTGAAACGCTTCTCAGGTTATTGTCCTCAGGTCCTATACAGCTACTCTGCCATGATGGGGAAACATCTAAGCACCGTAATGCAGTGTGTCAGCTTTGGTGGAAATTGTTGCATGCCAGTTGTACAACTGGCCACAGTCAGAGCACAGCTTCTTCTAGCTATTACCTGCAGGACCCTGCTCATGATGTATTTTTGCCTCCTTCCTTGGGCTGCCCTGGCACGGTGCTGTGTAGAGTTATCAACACTGATTCTAAACAAACGAGCTGATTTGTACAAGTTCTTCAGGGTTTCTCAGCAAAACAAATGACACATGGGTGTTTGAATGCTGTGTTAACACCACCTTGTTTGTTCTACATCTCCAGAAGCCTGTAAAAACTGAAGGATGATTTCGAGACATCAAACCATGTGTTCATTTAGTGCAGTATCTGATTTGGAACAATAACCAAGGCAAAAGTCTAGGAAAAATTGTAAGATAAGAAGTATATATAATTTCCCCCCAGAATACTCTTGTAGCCTCCCGCACTCCAGTAGCCTGTGACCCAGAGGTGCACATTTGCCACTAATAGCTCTTATTGGACTTCTTAAAGAAATTCCCAACCCCTTTTGGACCCCAGGTAAACCCTTCTTACTCCACCTTCCCACTGCTTAGACCCGCTGCTGAATCATGCTTTGGGGACAACCTTCCCTGCCCACTGCTGTCCTATCCCACGTGCCAGGAACCACCCCTCTGCATGGTCTGGAGCAGCCTCACTCTTCCACAGGCATTTCTTTGCCACCAATCCCAAGACTGTTCAGTTAACAGCAGAAAGTTTGGAGGAAAACAATGTCAAACTGCAGGTTGTCATGCAAATTTCAGGTGTGGAAGTGCTCAAAAAGAGGAGGCTTACTCTCTAAAGCCCATTAATGGGATTAGATAAACCCATAAAGAGAGCCATTGCAGTGATTTTCCTCTGGATTCTTATCTATTCCTAATATTATTTTTGCAAGTAATCAAATACTATAGTTGCCGTGGGGAAGAAGGAGAGCTGGACATGGGATGCTGGAACTGAGAGCTGGCCAGTGGACTGCATCTTACAGGAAGGCAAGAGCTTGCCTTTACCGCTCAAGGAAAACAAGACCATGTGATTTAGTGTAACTCCTGGCTTTTGTTTTTGTTTCATCCAGCCTTTCTACAGGTTTCTCCGTTAAGCAGGTTGCTGGTGACTGCCAGACATTGTGTTGGCAGCTGTGGTTTGGCCTGCTGTGCTGGTATGCTCTCTGCCTCAGTATTAATGTGATAGCACACACCTCAGTGTCCTGCAGCTTTTGCTGCAGTTAGACCCAGTTATTTCTGTCCCTTTCTTCACAAGCTCTGCCAGCAGCTCTCAGCAGAAGTGTTGGCATGGGGGGGTTGCTCTCCTCCCTTCCCTCCTGCTGCTTATCAGCTGTTGGCTCCCCAAGGTGAACTGTTGCCTCTTTGACGTTGGAAGGGATCTGGCCTCACAAAACACACTGTTTTCCCAGGAGCTGCTGCATTTTGTGGTTTCTCATCAGCACGCTCTGCTGTCCTCTTTTAGCCGCTGATAACAGATGGCTTTGGAAGCTTTAAGGCCAAAGATTAAATGTCCATTAGGAGCGAAATGCAGGAGTCCTACTACTGCCTTACTGCTTGGGCAGTGGTGTGGTAAGATTTGCTGTCCCACAGTTTGTGCTGGAACACCTATATTGCAAATTTTTTGACTTCACCCACTCATACTGCTTCACTCAGAACAGGCAAAAATCTCAAAGCTTCTGCCTTTGACTGCTTTCAATTAAATGCCTGAGAGGAATCCTTTGTCTTCAACATTTCAGACCACATGAGCAGTCATGGATTAAAACCTCCCTAGGCAGACAGGAGCTGCTAGAGCCGCCCTAGTCAATGACCCTCAGATAATGAGGTCACCGGGAGATTTTAGAGCCATATGTTTGCCTCTGCCTAGGTGCTTTGAGGATGTGTAGACATGTGTCAAGGATATGTCAAAGCTCATGGACATTTCTACAAAGCTCAAGCCTTCCCAAAGTGACCCACTCACTGGCCACTTCCCTTCTGCCTGTCTGAGCTGGGTTTATCATGGCAGTTCTGATGAGGGTTGCCGAAGTGCTTTAATTTAAAAGTGGATCTTTCCTGATCAGTTTTAAATGTGAATTTTACTGCACTCTTGCTGTGGCTTTTGTTATTTAAAAGATACAATTTTTAAAATTGTTATTATTGTCAGTATTTTTAGCAGCTAATGATTACCATAATTGTGCTTTTATTGTGGCTCCTGATAACTTCAGATGTCTGTGGCCAACATTGTGATTTTTCTCCTGTCAGCTGTTGATACAGAGGAGTTGCTTGCTTTCTGACTACAGAATTACACTGCATTGCATTGTGTAGTCACTCTCTTGTTTTCTTTGGGTGTTACTTTTTTCAGACTTTAAAATGTGGGGACCCCTTTGTGAACAGGGGCTCCTATTCTTATTTTGAGAGTAGTAAATACAAGTTAAATGGATCCTGTGAAGTGGACGAGGGGACTCAGTGCACTCTGCAAACATGCTGGTTGCAAGTGTCAAGCTCACCTAAACGTCTCCATCGCTCAGTGCTGTGTTTTTAGACACAGAGAGTGCTTACAACAAACAGGATTTCCAAATGTACCCCACAACCGACCTCCACTGCTTGTAACACAGCTTTGTAAATCAGGCCCACAGTGCTTAAGGTCTTAGAAAGGACTCAAGCCCCTAACGGTTCCTCACAGGGGTGGAAGGTGGGGGATTCATGCCCTGTGATTAACACCTCCTATCAGCTAACTTTAGGCAGCTCTCTGCACTGTTAAGTGTTCCGGCTTTTGAAGATGCTTCTGGTGTGCCTAGAGGAGCTGCCCAAGCGCTCAGCGTTGGCTTTGGGTATCACTCTGGGGATTGTCTTCTGACAGTGTGGTGCTGCCCAGGATAGAGGGTGGTGGCATGTGACTACTTGCTCACCGTGGATCCAGGACCCCTTGCAGAAGTGGTGCCTGGCTGGTTTTGGAGACTTTCCCCTTTACAGACAATAAAGCAGAGGGAAGCAGGATAAGGCTGCAGGTTTATACTGATGTTAGTGAGAATTTTGCCGGACTGGCCTGGAGTTGGGATATGGACTATCATGATCTCCCTAAACACCCTCTGCTGCTGCCCTGCTCCAATGACAGCTTTTATTTTTCATGTTGGACCACTCCTTGTAGACAGGATGGCCCCCAGTGTCCTTCCCTGCACTATTTGAAACCCAGAGATCTTCCTCCTACTGCTCTGTCTCTTTCGCAATTGGTAACATTTGCACGTCTGGCAGATCCCTACCTTCTGAGCTTGCTGCCAAATGTTAGTCGGAGGCTGAAACTTCTCCTGCAGCTCCCAGTGAGGGAATGTGGTCTTGCAATGTAATGATAATAATTATTCTTCAAATTAGACTTTGCGCTCTGCAGTTTTGCTCATTGCTTTGCCTCACTGCTGGCTGAGTGCCTGAAATAACAAAGGCAGAGTTTGTCTGCAAGGCGGTACTACATCTTATTTTAATAACCATAACTCATGGCTTTATTTATTTATTTTTTGTAATTTTTCAGGGAAAACCTCTGAAGAACCCCCTGGTTTTGACAGTATTTTATAGATCTATTGGATTGCAGAAGGACAAATAAAAAACACCCATAGGAAGGTGTTGTGAGAATGGGTTACCGTTACATGCCTGCAAGGTGACAAATTCTGGCTACTGTGTGTACATGAAAGGAGCAGGAAAAGAGAGCCTGGAGACCTGTCCAAGAGCGGGAACTGGAATGGGGCCCGGTGGTTTTGCTTGCTGCTTGGGTAGCTCTGCAAAGGGAAGAAAATTGTTCCTTCTCGACCCTGCTTGATGCTTTCAGTTAGTTTGGGCCTTTGATGTACCAAACCCTGCTGGAATGGGGCACGATTGTAAACATGGGAGGGATGGGAAGAGAGACACTCTGTAAGATGCTCCCAGTCTGGTATGTCTGGCTTTGTGGGGTGAATGTACCAGCTACTAGGACAGTGCTGCCAGTAGTTTATTTTATGGGGTTCTGCACTCAAGCAGGACTACCTCTAACCAGTAATTCGTAGGCACCTGAAAGCAGTAGTCTCTGCATTTCTCTCCACAGAGGGTTACTGTTATTGCTGAAGCATAAGCTGCCTCTTAGGTATAGCACCCCAAAACCTCCTCACACCAGGCCCACCTTACAGAAATTCTCCTAAATCACCTGAATCTTTGTAGGTCCAGCATGTAATCATCTTTATGTCAGATCCTTGCATCTTCTTCCTCCACACACCATTTGAGAGTTAACTACAGGCAGTCTGATTACGCCTGAAGCTTTTTTTTTGAGATCCTAGGTTATTTTTGTTTTTTCAAGTTTTACATGTTCTATATTAACTTGGTTTCCAAAGAGAAAAAGGCTGTGTAATTACACTGTCTGTAATTCCTGAAGCCATGTTCTGATTTGATCCAGATAGTATCTGGATCATCGGAGAGCTCAGTCATGGTCTTTACTACTCAGCAGTGCCTGGGTAGTAAAGTGACAGTTATGGACTGAGGGGCTCCAGAGCACCTACAGAAGATGCTGCTTCAGCTTGAAGAGCTATTGTGGAAGAAAAGGGCATGGAGCTGAGATTTAAGGTGGAAATGCAGGCAGTAAGCTCCTTAACACAGCATTGAGTATGAGTAGGTAAAATAAAGTGCCTCAAGGCCATTTTTACTAAAAATGGCTGTAGAAATACCAGAAAGGATATGATGATGGAAAGATAAAATAAAGAGAATAACTAACTCTTCTCTATTTTATACTTTCTTTGTGCTATATGCTACTTTCTCTTCTATAATAGAATAAAAATCTTCCTGCATCTGGTACAGAGCTTCTGATTTTTCCAAGAAGGTATTATAAAACCAACATCATCTAATGACTTGTGCAGTCTGGGCTTTCTCAAACAATGAACACTTGGCAGATTAGTAGAGGTGTTGGGACCGTAATGATCAGCAAATGAATTCCAGCAATGTTTTGGATGTGTTCCTGCTTCCAGTTGGCATTCACTCTCCTGTCTGATTCTCTGCTTGAGCGCTGTTGCATATGAGTAAGCCATCAAGCCATTACTGATTTTTAAAGCTGGTTCCCTTTGGCACTAGTTGCACTTCAGCTGACTCCTGGAAACAAACAAACTCTATTTCAAAGATCTGTGGAAGTTTGGAAAGAGCCTTCCATTCCACACTGCCTGCATTTCAAAAAGAAAAACACTGCTCTATTCCCCTCTACCTGAATGGGCACAGACTTCACCCCTTCTGGAGCTGACAGACAGTTCCTACATGTGATCCTGTGTGAGAGTTGCATTTCAAACTGTTTTCTCCTGATATTGGATAGTCTAACAGTTCTGAAATAATCAGGCTGATTTATTTTCTTATTAGCATAGAAATGAAATGAAACAGGCACAAGCCAAGAGTTTCCATAATCAGGAGATTAATATTAGGCTCTGACATTTTTATTTAGGCTAATAAATAAATAGGCATGAAAAAATGCTGAATGGCTCCCAGCAGCTGTCGTTGAGGTTGATGGTTTTGAGTGCTCAGTTCTAAAGAAAAAGAGGCTCTTCTACCTACACGCATAGGTCTGAAGACAGAGGTCTATGTTGATTTAAAATCCTGTCCATAACATCTCATTTCACACAGTCTTATAGGTAGGCATATTCCACCTGGAGGTTCAATGCCACTGCCACAAGTCTGATGCTAAGCTCGTGCTAAAATCTTGGCCTAGAATCGATTCATTCCAGCTCTGTTCCAATAAGGACATCAGGAATTTGCTGTTGCATTCAGAGTTCCAGCCTTCTGCTCAGTTTTCCATATCTTCTTCTTTTAGCTGCCCAAGTGCTGTACATTTTCCTGCAACTATTATCATAACAGCTTTTCATCAGTGTGAAGAGAACTCAATCTGACTGCAGTTCAGACTAGAAACCTGTTTTATGCTGCTCAGGATCAACACAAAACTACCCAAGACTTTATGAGCTGCTACAATTGCTTCCCGGACAGAGCTAATGGGGGTTTTGGTATAGCTAAAAAGTGTTGTGCTATGGTGCAAATAGGATTCCTGTGGTAAAGATTTTGAAGTCCTATAAAATTTTTTTTAAAGAAGATTTCTCTAGAAAATATTTGATAGAAGCTAGAGCACTGATTCAGAAAGGCTGAGATTGTAAGACGCCACAACATTCTGTTGTGCTGTGAGTTTTCCATGGAAGACTTCCAAAACCTATAGTCCAACCAGCAACATGTGATTACCTCCTGCCTGAAGGCAGAAACTACAGATTCTGTGTCCAGTTTGTATTCCTAATTTCCAATAACTGAGACAACAGTGCAGGCCAAATGGTAAAAGAATGAAGAGCTATTTTAACGAGGATCACGAGCACGATGCTGAGCCAATGAGGGATTCTCAAGGAGTGGTATGTCAGATGGAAATGTGTGCATCTGGAAGGAAGGGTGACAGCAGATATGTGGTTGCTTTGGAAGACGTAGGCTCCCTAGAGACATGGTAGATTTTCCATCCTCTGGAGATATTCAGAACTTGACTGAAGATGTCTCTGAATCCAAATTTGAAGTTAGTCCCTGCTTTGAGCAGGGATTTGGACTAAATGATTTCCAGATGTCCCTTCCAATCTAATTTATTCTATTAATCTTTTTTTGGTGTGTGTGAGCAATTTCCTGTGTTGCCTAAGTTGCAGCCATGTCACTTTGCTCAGTAATAAAGTGCCACCACAAAGATGCCTATAGAATGTATCAACGAATATTTCTTCACACTGTGTCCCAGATAAAAAGGAGATGTTGAAATGGAAAAGGGAAGGTTTGTAAAAGTTCTCGTAAGGAGGAAGTTTGCAGGAGGAAAAAAGGGAGGTCACAGTCTTTTGGATTTTTGTCTCCAGGTTCATTCCCTCATATTTTCCCTGTCACATCTCCATCGCATTCACCTTGATACACAGCAGCCATGATGTAAGCTAACCAGGGCCTTGGGAGAACGTATGAGCTCAGCGCTTTTCCTATCATATTTTCTCTGGCATGGGTAAGAGAAAGCATTCCTACAGCTGATATCTCCACTGGACCTCCATGCAGCAAAATGAAACAGCTTAGTGTTTCAGGTCACTAGGGCTGCTTGTTGCACAAACAAATAACAATTTTATGAGCTTTTCCAGGGCAGAAAAGAGCAACTGGCTCTGTTTGTTTGGAAATGTTGACAATTATGTTCGTCAGAAAGTTGGAAAGTCAACAGAGTGGCTGTTGAGGATTGTTTTTTCCTTTTTACTTTTTTCCTTGAGATTCATAGTTGAAAGGGACAATAGTGCTAACTAGACCAATGTCCTATGTAATGTGTCACAGGATTTCCCTGAATTCGTTCTCATTTGGAACTTTCTTTTGGAAAGAAAAATGACAAATGTTCCCAGGAGAAAAAGCTGTAAACTCTGGATTTAGTTTTTCGATAGCTACTCACCTTTCTGGTGAAAAATCTGTGTCTTTATTTTCTAACTTGTCTAATTAACTTTGAGGTATTAGAACTTCGTTAAACATCTGTGGAGCTTTCCATCATCTGCTTTTGTTCCCCGTGGATGTAGTTAATGACCCGATTAAATCAACACTTTGATGAGCTGAACAGTAGAAGCTCTATCCTGCATGATCTCAGGATCCCTTCGAAGTCTCACCTTGCCAGGGTAGATGTCTTGGTCTATGCCTACATTTTCTGTCAGTGGGTATATAAGGACCAAGCTTTCTGTGTTACTCAGATGGTATTCACTCTGTACCAAAGGCTTGCTCTACTCAGCTCCACCTGTAAATTTTTTTCAAACTTTCATGCTGAGTACATGTTTTTTAAGATATTTTGATTTCTTAAGATGTTTGTAACCAGTAGAGCTTACAGAAACAGGAACATACTGTGGCTGCTTTTACTCCTGATTGGCAGGTAGAGTAGTTGCAGCATATATAGAAGGACAAGTGAGCTAACAGGAGCCAACCCCTGCACTAATGTCATAGCTGCCTTTAAAGGTGTAAATAAGTCCTGCCAAATTCCTTAAATATTCAGGCCTTGACCAAGCTCTACTCAGTTCTCATGCCCATCCTCAAGAATGGCCATTGATCTTTCTGAGGTACCTGGAATCCCAAAGTCTTTGGGAATCCCTGGTTGAGCTCATGGTGCTCATGCAAAGCAAAGCTGGCCCAGAACAGGGAGCTGTGTGAGCTTTATCTCTTACTCAGGTCTGTCTAAGGACATGGGAATTGTCTGAAGGTTATTTTTTCAATGTTTCATCCAGATTTCCAGATCCATTCTTGGAGTTATTATCCCAGTGGTAAGAATAATACATTTATAACTATTTTAATTCTTTGTAGAGAATCAAAGTAACTATATCTTATTCCTTCCATGGAATCCTTCAATTTTGCCTTCTGATCTTGCTTAAATTTGCTTCTAGTCTTACAGGAGATGAAGGGCACTTACCTTCGCTCTACAGAGAAACACAAGGAAGAAGGATGAAAACCAGGTAGGCTGAGGAGCTGTTACTTCTTGTCCAGAGAAACATCTCCTTTGGGATGTGAAGGGCAGGGCTTGCACGTTGTTGATGTAGGGATTTACTCCTGCCTGAGCAAATCTGTGCAAAAGATGGGAGGGGGCCCAGTGGCAGAGAGTACAGTGTCTGGAGTCACAGGCAGATTCTGGAGAAATAGGAACACTTCAAAATGATGCTTCTAACCTCTGGGTGAGCTGTGTGAATATGGAAAATACAAAAGTATAGCTAAAAAAAAAATCTTTCCTACGGTGTAAAAAAATAGGAACTAATGAAAAAGTAAATTGTAGTTGCTTGAGTTATTTATACTGGTGTCTCCCGTTCTCTGGGCATTTTTACTTTGTGTTTGTAAGCAAGTATAAGACATGATTAAAGAAACACAGCCAGATGATGAAATCATGGTGAAGAGGTGTCGAATGAAGAGGAATGAAAGAAGGAGGGGGGTTTCTTGTTCTATGTTATTTCATTCAGGCAATATGACTGGTGTCTGTTTAAAAATACGTAATTCTAAAAAGTCTTCCTATTTGGGGGGGATTCTGCATCATAGGGGAATTGAAAGATGAAATCATTGTTCTTGTAAAAAGTGCTCTGGTAACATTGGAATCAGGCTGCTTTGTTGAGAGTTTTGTAAAAATATGGTGGCAGGTCACATACTGCAGAAGGGTTTCTTGTTTTGACAGGAGTAGTTGGGATATCATAGAAATCACATTTCTCGGATTGGTTTTGGCTTGTGTTCTACAGTGACAAGATTTTTTAGTTTTCACAGATAAATAACTATGTTTTATATTTGCTTTGTTACAGAATTAAAATACTGTCCTATTATTTCTTTGGATCATGTCACAGAATGGAAAAATGACAAAGACCATCATATGGTAATCTGAAATAAAGTCTGTGTTTCCTGATAGGATCTGTTCATGTACCTGTGAAAACAGTACATAGGTCTGTTGAGCATTTTAGAAATGTTAAATGTTATTTTCATAGCTTATAGCAGCACATAAAAAGCTATAGGAAAAGGAAATGAAACAACAGCAGAGACAATATAGAAAATATAGACAACATGGGAAAAAAAAAGTGTCAGAGAAGGGATGTACCAAGGCAAGTACTAAGCAGGACTGAAGGCAAATGAGAACAAACCCTGCCTTGGAAGGGAGCTTGCCTTTAGGGTTCCTAAATGTCAATTACAATTAACAGAGGTGTCTTATTAGCCTTACCCCAGAACAGTAATTGATAATTTTCCAGTGGAAATCCAATAGGTAAAATGGATGTTGCTATCCAGTCTGATCTCCTGGGCATTGGAGGATCAGCAGGCAAGATAATTTTCTATCATTCGCTTCATTTGGATGTTTCTGATCACAAAGCAGATTTCCAGGTTCAGTTACACCGTTTTGTCTAATGTGGTCTGCCTTTTCCTTCACACAAAGAGGGTGTGTGGTCACAAAGGAGAGAAAACCAATCCTGCAAATTTGTGCAAGCACAAGGAAGAGGGAAAACTATGGGAACGGGAAAGTCTCACTGCAGAAAATCAGTGACTTTGTTAGCAGATCCAGAGGTGTGTATGTGCTTGGACTGAATCCTTACACGTGGTAGCAATTTTCAAAAAGATCCTGTGGGGACAAGAGAAAAAACAAAAAAATAAACAAATAAACAAATACACTTATGAGAAGAAGGAGACCAAATAACATGACAAGGCTGTGATGGAGAAGAGTTAAGACGCCATACTCAGCTGGGTGGGGAGCTTTAGGCAATGGTAGCTCTTCTCCAAAATTCTGCCAAGCCCCAGGGAAGGAAAGAAAATTTGTAGCAAAGTAATGAGACCTTTAGATGGTTCAGTTAGGGAGCTGTTCTGCGGCTGAGATGCATTCACTGGTTTTTCCAAAGGAGGGCATCTACCTGAGTATCAAAGACATGGCCTCCCTTTACAAATTGTCCAGGCATGATTGTGTAATTTCAATGTCTCTTCCAGAGAAGGGTAGAGAAACAGAAGGAAGGTTGTCAGGTGAACTAGGTTATGAAACTGCTAAAGAAATTGGCTGCAAAGAGATGGCATTAACATTAAAGATAAAATATTTGAGTAGCTGATGAAACTATTGCTAGCAAGGTATTTGAAGTGGAATATCATTGCTGGCTGAATGTATTAAAGAAAACAAAGTGTACAACTGCAACAGCAATAAAGGTAAGGATAGAATAATATACAATTACTTCTGATCACAATCATTCGGTCAAATAATTTCTTGTGATAGTATCGCTGGGTTGAATCTCAAAAGTGAGGGAAAGGCATCAGAGATAGCGACAGGTATGGGTAGATACCGTAACAGTGTTAAGGAGATGCAGGCTGCTGGGGATTGTGTTAGGCATTATGAGACACCCTAACTTGTCTGACATAGTCTGGAAGACAAGTGGTAGTGATGACAGCAGGGCCCAGGTATTCCAGGATGTGAGCAGCCACATATTTCTCTGTTGAAGTGACAGAATTCTGTATTCCAGCCATGAGGAAAATCTTACAGAGAAACTCTCCAGGTTCAGTAAGATAAATAACTGCTTTAAGAAGGAGATTAGAAGAGAGAGATATTTCAAAGGGTGGAAAAAGGGCCATCAGCCATCGTAGAGGTCAAAACAGGGTGGAATGAAGTGCAAACTGTCAAATGCCAAACTGAGACAGACCTAGCAAAGGATATTAAAACAAATAACAGAAAGTTCTTGTATCGCATAGGAAAAGAAATGAGTCTGCTATGCAGTGAGAATTTTATAAGGGTTAAGGATAATAAAATGTGAAACCAAAATTAAATTGATGCTTGGATTCAGTTTTCAATAGCAGCTATGGTACTGACTATGAGGTAAAGTCCTAACGGCCAGTGGGAAAGAAAATTAAAGAAGTTTTACTACGAATACACCACAGCTCTAATAAACTGAGGATGGGAGAAAATGCAGCATGGGTTTGGCAAAGGTGCGTAGTGGCTATACACATGGATAGGCTCCCGTCTAAAAAAGAGATGCAGTATCTCCTACCGAGCTGTACGGGAAAATCAGTTACGTTGCAGGATGTAGGGATGAAGAGAGGGTTTCCAGGGTGGGTCAGTACCTGCTGAGGCAAGGCAGGAGGAAGCTCATAGAGAGGGCAGTACCTGGGTGGTGACACTGTGCAATGTGTTTGTATTAATGACCACAGGATGAAATATAGATGCGTGCTGATGGCATTTTGTAGTTGCTTGAAGCTGAGATGTATGGCCAGTGTTGCAGGGCATGATATTATCTTCCAGGAAAAACCATGTGCCCTGGCGGACTGGAGTTACAGAAGAGGTGACACTCAACTGGAACAAAATGCAAACCTCTTGCAGGCTGTACTTGTAGGCTAATTAAAACATCTGCTAATAAGCTGGGAATTTGTTACTTGATGCATCCATGTATCAGTCATGGAATGCTCATGTACTGCTAATCTCCTAGATTAATTAAAACATCTGCTAATAAGCTGGGAATTTGTTACTTGATGCATCCATGTATCAGTCATGGAATGCTCATGTACTGCTAATCTCCTAGATTAAAAAAAAAAAAAAAAGAAAAGCTAAAACCAGGGAAATATTCCCAACTGACTTATTATTTAGTAGCATCTCAGCAGAAGGCGCTGGAGAGACCTTTAGGCGGGACCCTGTGTTCACTTCCAGCCATGGACATTCAGAGATGAGCTGTAGAGGAGGGTTGCTAAAGACAATTAAGAAAAGGGACATCTTATGCAAAAATGTTAGAAGAAATCATTTTTAGTCTAAAACATTGAAAGCCTGGGAGAGGGCAATCCATAAGTATGTAAAAGAGAGGGGGGAAAAAAGCAGCTCTGTTAAGGTTAAAGGCATGTAAATGGGGGTCAAGCGATGAATATCTTTTTTCTGGAAAATGGAATGAATTCCTAACCCCAAGAGGTGCTGAACTCTGAAAAATCATTAAAAACCTGAATCACTTTTAAGATGGAACTGGAAGTTTCTGAAGTGGTTTATATGATACTGCTACCTGCAATTGCAAAGGATTGTCTTAAGGACTATTTGTCAGCTGAAAATACAAATGTAAGAAATGATGTTTTTCTTTTTCAATCTCTGAAAACTGCTGGATAAATCAGAATGATAATTAATACAATTAATTCCTGTTTTTCCTCATAATTTTGAGATATTTCTGAAGCCAACATCAACAGTTATGCCTAATTTAGTTGAAAAGTGTATATTTAATAATTGAAACTGTGCGATGCAAGGAAAGAATGATGGATAACGTTTCCTTTTTCCAAAAATAAAAGGCACGATATGGTGCAATGCTTCTGGTCATTGTTACCAGCAATAAAACTTAATCATGCTTAGTTATGCATTGACATTAAATGACATCTTGTATACACCCTGCCAACACATGTTTACTCTTAATTTCGCTTCTGTCTTTTACAGAGTGCTACATACCCATTGCTGTGGTTTTTATCAGATTCTCCTCCTTGTGGAAAAACATTGTGAAAGGGAGTGACTTAACTTCATAATTTTATGATTAATTTAATAGGTTTTTCTGTTTTGTTCATGATTTTCAAATGCATGTTTTCCTTTTATATACAAGAAAGGCAAAGTCAGGGAAACCTGTGCTTGAAATATAGTCTGTGAGGGATATGATGGCCTTCCGTGTTTGTGGAGCTCATTTCACAACACGGACAGCCCATTAAACAATGACACCTCCTGAGCTGTACCCAGAGCTGCTGAAGATCACAGAGATATTTTCAAGAGTTTCTGGGAGAGGTTCATTAATATACCTTTACACGACAAAACCCTTGTGACCTCAGTTATATGGTACACGAGAGGAAGGAACATAATGTTGTGAATGATTTTCCTCTTACTGCTATAGGTTTTTCACAGCTAGGGTGGGACTCATCTCACCTTGGAAAAGACAGCTACCTTTTAGATGTGTGAAGCTGTGTGAGACATAGAAAGTGCAACTAATTTTATCAATAATGGTATCTTTGCAGTCAGTAACATCGTCCTGAATGACTCAGGTTTTTGTCCTAGTGAAAGCACAGAAAAGAAAGCAGGGAACATCTCAGAGGAAAAGCTAGGAACAAAAAGTTAGGGAGCACCTAGGAAGGAAAAAATGGTACAAGGCGAGGACAGAGAGAATATCAGTTTCTGGCTCCTGTTTGCTTGTGAGATAGCATGTTTGAAGATGGAGCAGAAGACAGGTTTCCTGGAGATAATGTTGGCCAACAGCATATAATGAAAGAATACAAATTGTCAAAAGAAGAGCCAGGTACACTGTGATTTTGCTTGAGGGAAAAGAGATTTTGACTTGAAGAAAGAGCAGAGCTGGAATGGCCAGACAAAAGAGGGACTGGGAGACATTCAGGGCAGCAGTAGGAAAGGTTACACAATTCCCTTAAATGTAAATGTGGGAGAAAATGCATTGTAGAAAGCATATGGCAGGGGGAAAGGGACAGCAGATACAAGAGAATAGTCCCCAAAGGAGAGAAGGTATTAGTGGAAAGAGCAAACATATGTATTTCTATATGTTGCATGAAGACAGGAGTTGTGTGTGTGTTTATTATCACTGGAGATAGGAATGTAAAAGCTGAGGTTCTGAACCAAGAATAAAAAGGGAATGTCCCTGTATAATACACATTTTGAAATGCACATTTCTTTGAATTTCTTCCTTTTTCAGTTTAAAGTTTACCCGTTAGCTGGCATGCATTGGTATTTGTGGTACGACTAGATATGTTTTATCAATTCAAAATGGAGGAATCCATGTTAAACCTTGTGGAGAAAGAAAGGCTATGAGAAAATCACACCACAGGAGTCGGAGAAGGGAAAAAGTTTTCTCTTCCTCTGGCTTTAAAGTGACCTAGATATTATGAACACAATATTTGCAGTAAGCATAGTCAGAAAAGGAAGAACAAATAGAAGTAGGGAGTGTCCCACTTGTTAAGGCTCTGCAAAGTGTTTAGAAGATGTTTAGATAGGTTGTGTTCCTTTAGGTAGCAGACGGATTAGCACTTGTTGGAAAATACAAATTATGGGAAATCTTGTTTAAGTAGGTAGCAAATCTGCGGAGAAACATTTCAGTTGCCTGAAGAACTTCTGCCTCTGGAGACACAGTGATACTTTCTTCACTCATTTTGGTTTTCACCTGAAAGTGTGAGCAGATGTGCATTTTTAAGACAGATGAGGTGGAGATTCAGTACCCAATGTCATTCCATCAGGTGAGTAACTCGATCCTAGCTAGTCCATCTCCTTTCTTCTTGATCTTTTTATCCTAATAGTCTGCCTGCTGCTCTTCAAAAACTCCTATTGGATTAGTAGCTTCCAGACCTCTTTTTTTTAAATTCAGACACCTCATTCTCTTTCTTTTTGGTGTAAATTAGGCTTTCCTAAATCTTTCAGATAAATTTTCACCTATTTTTATCTCCCAGAAGAATTTTCAGTAGTTTTTCTGTATCAGGTAATATTGTTTTACTTTAGCCCCATTTTTTCCCCAGATGATTGTAATAGAAAGGCTAAGATTCGTGTGAATGGAGAATGATCGGGTGAGCTGGCACCTTACGGAGCCCACAGCAGAGTGGGACTCCCAGAATGGCCTCTGTTAATGGCATCTAGATTAGTAGTTCCTCAAGATCCCATCACATCCACCTGCAATTTCATGATGTGGTTGGAAAATCCAGCTTGTTGAAAGGAGATCAGTGCTATGCAGTTCTGTTTTATGTTTAACAATTGTTTCTTTTGATTTCTAGACCTGATGAGATGGTTTTGGGAGCAGTTCCAAAAAGGAGGCTTTGTTGGAGATCAGTAAGAAAGGCTCTATGTTTCACAATGTGCTATTTTTCCCTTATAAAAATTTAAACTCACGGTAACAGCCCAAATCATGATGCACGCAGTATGATTTTTGGAGCTCCCTCTGGGAAGACCTTTGCATGGTTTTGCTGTGGCAACCAGATAATAGTGAACCGCCCACGTGGCAATTGTTTCTGCAAATTGTTGACACAACTCACAACAATAGATCCATCTGCTCCCTTGTGAAAGATGCAACACCCAGCAGCCTAAGGCCCAGGAAAGCTTCAAGCAGTATGGAGTAATTAGTCCTCCCTGTGAAAAACCCAAGTGAGGAAAGTATTATTGATGCCTTTAAAAAAAAAAATCTAAGCTTTAAAAAAGTCATATTTCAGCACTGACCTCCCAGGATAATTAATTAAACCCTACAAACTATTGGAAGGAAAATTTAGCTGATATTCAGGCAGGTGGTATTTTCATGCTTACAGAATAAAAAGAGACCTGGCTAATACTCAGCCATCCAGAAATACAAGTGGTCCTGTTGGCTCCCCTTCATTGGGAACGCGTAAGCTCCCTTGGGGATGGCAAGAGCCAGGTGTCCATCAGAGGCAAACACAAGGCAATTTTGTAAAGAGTTTGGCCAACACTACATAGAGGAATAGGGTGAACAAGCAACCCTGGAGCATCTTCTGTTCTCACTGGAGTAGACTTCATACGCTCTACTGATTGCATCATTTCCAGGCAGCAGTGTGAGTCTGAAACCAGTATAACCTTTACTTTATCTCACCACAGGTGGTGAACTCAAGCGCCTCCTGAGATAACCAAAGGCTCTGAGAAGGTAGTTGGTGGGAGACTGCATACTACAAAATGTGTACTACAGGTTGAAGCTGGCTGCACACAGCCCAGAGGCAGCAGCAGCTGTGTACAGTATTCTGAATCTAAGGCCTTTCTTATTGTCACTTAAAGGGGAATTCTTCTCTTTCTGGTGGATCTCATCATGTTTCCTGTGCAGTTTAAACCAGTCATCTGTGTGCCTTTGATTCTGATAAAAACAAGCAGAAGAAACGGTTGCCGTTGGAGAGCTAGTTCAGCTGTGATGATGTGATATGCAAAATTTATTATTTTGGTCTTGCATAATTTCTTGCACAGTCCTGCAGACATTTGTTCTGACTGACACTTTCCTACAAAAACCAACCAGTACTGACTGGGACACCTCTTGGGCAGAGCTGCAGAACACAAGCAGGAGCTGGGGAAGGCTATTTCCTGCACTCTAGTAACAGACTTGACACTGGACAACTGATCCCAAATTATTTTAATTGAAAAAGAAAAAAGTATTTTTTCATACTAGTATCAAGCATCAAGAGGGTAAACTCTCTGCTCTTTGTTTTGTGCTGAGTGTGTGAATAAAAAACATCATCAGCTTTATGTCGTCTTCCTTTTCAGCTAGCAGCAGAGCGATGTCCAAACACAAGTCAGAGGTGTAAGGAAAAATGAAAGCTGATTTAAGTGTAACAGGCTGTGATTTTTTTTCTGCAGGGCTTCAATCCCTGGAAAGATTAAAAGATAATTGTATCTGTACTACAGGACTGCAGAAGGGTGTAAGGGAATTACAAACTAATTTTTAAAAGCAGGCCTTTCTACAGAAGGTTTAACTATGATATTTCTCTTGTTTTGTTCTTATCACATGGTGAAATACTTATTCATTAGAGTAGAAATAAGATCTTCTTGCTACTGTTTTAGTACTGATTCTCAGCCGGGCTGTCAGTTCAAATGGCAGGGCAAACAAAAGAACAGCAGGGGAGGTCCCTCATTTGAGCAATATCTGAGGGATTATGGATCAAATGAGCTGATTTACAGAACAAACTCAAATTATTTCTCTCATGAAAATTTCTGTCATAAGCATTAAGGTCCCTTTTATGCAGTGGAAGGCCAGGTTAGGATTGTAAGAATGGTATGTTCTGTCAATTTTGGCACCTCTTTTTAACATTTATTTCAATTTATGTTAGAAGAACTATTCTTCGCACAGCTGATCTCAAATGTCAGCAAAGTCTACGCTGCTAGTGGTTCTATGCTGCTGTAAATCAAGTGGTTATTGCACCTCAGGGATGTTAGAAGCTCAGTGCCCGTGAAGACACGTTAATATTCGAAAAAAGTCCACCATTTTAGCAGGCAATCTGACAGGTGGATTCTATCTCCATAGGTATCAAGTAACCACTTCATCACTTAATAGTCTGTTATAACAATAATCACCATGAAGATTTCTCAAAGGGAGGCTTTTATTTTCCACTTCTGAAGCCACACCGAAGAAACTGAGTATGATTTTAGTATTCATGTCTTCTCATGAACTGTTCTTTGCATCTTTGTGCTCACAGATGGGCATGAGTGAAAATTAAATGAATGAGCGCTTACAGAAAAACAGATCTTCCTACTTACACAGTAGTAACATGCCAGAGGAGGGGAGGAAATTAAAACACCGTCCTTGCTTTTATTCAGAGAAAACTCTCAGTGACTTCCTGTGGCCTGAGAAACCAGGGAACAAGCTCTGAGTGCATTTGTGTCATACCTAGGTTATTCATCTGCGGAAAAATCATGAAGACAATTTTCTTAGGTTTAATATTTCATAGCGGCTGGCTTCTACTGCTGTACACAGACGCGGGCGTTGCCATGCTGACCAATAGACAGCTTGGACTGAGCTGCAACCTGCAGGTCACAAACTAATGTGGTGCCATGTGCTTGTTCAGGTACTATTTTACAAGGTTGTGCTGGGCTGGTGTCTGGTGGGGTTTTGGTAGCGGGGGAGGAGGCTACTGGCATGGCTCCTCTAAGAAGGTTTGAGAAGCTTCCCTGATTCCAAGTCAGACCAACCTCTGGCCAAGGACAAGGTCCTCTGTGACAACATATTCAAGTGGGGAAACCCTGTTGGGAGATTTTTTTTGTTTTGGGAGCTCTTTTGTTTGGGAAAGAAGTGGGACATGAGAGAGACAACCATACAGACACCGAGGTCAGTGAGGAAGGAGGTGGGGAGGCATGCTGGATCCCTCACCCCCATTTGGCCTGTGGTGACGTGGCAGGCTGAGCCCTTGAGGACCTTAGAGATAACAGTGGGGCAAAACCCAGCCCACGCTGGAGCAGATGACGGTTCATGAAAAAGGCTTAAGAGAAGCCTGCACTGGAGCAGTGCGTTGCTGGAAGGATTGCAGCTCACAGAGGGGGTCCATGCTGGTAGGAGAAGTTTGTGGAGGACTGTCTCCTGTGGGAGGGATGCCACCTTGCCACAAGGGAGAACCGTGAGGAGTTTTCCCCTTGAGGATGAAGGAGCAGCGGAAATAACATGGACCAGACTGGGCTGCTGGGGGAGGAGATAGCAGAGCTGGGCCCAGGAAGAAGGGAGGGAAGAGAGGAAGTTGCATTTAAGATCTGGTGTTATTTCTCGTTGTCCTGCTCTGATTCAGCTGGTAAATTGGTGGTGGTTTTGTTGTTTAAATTAAACAGAACTGGTGAATGAGCCCTCTCTGCCTGTTGTCTCAACCCTTGAGGGTTTTGTTATATTTTCTTCTCTCCATCCCACTGAAGCGGAGTAGAACTGAGCAGGGGGCTGCATGGTGCCACTTTACTGCCAAAACATGGAATCAATGTCCCTTGTCACTGCAGAGAAAGACAAATATCTTGAATTTGATCTTTGTGTTTTGGCAACTGATGTCTTCTATGATAGTCTTTTTGGGATTTGCTTTTTGTAAGCTCGTTTGTGTGAGCAGAAGAAGGTTCAAAGACTCATCCTGCTGACTCATTTGTTCTCACCTGGATGGTGACTGTGGGAAACATATGTTGCTGGTTCCTTGTACTGTCCGCTGTGTTTCAGCTCGCAGACGTTCACATGTTCTCATTCACACTCGATTCACACAGATTTGTGCCCAGCCATTTAAATTTGAAAACACTTGACTTCAGAAGGAGAACATTCGGTCAAACTGTTTAAGAACAGATTAAGAGGATATTTTTCTTTCCACTTGCTTCCCTTGTGTGTTGTCTGATTCATAAGTTGTCATCAAAACCCCCCACCTTACCTGCTCATGGAGAGCTCATTTCCTGAGAATTTAAAAGCCACTAAAGAACAGTCACACACTGTTATTTTAATTTTATGTTTAGTGCAGTAGAGACTGACATGCATGGCTTTTCCCCTAGAAGTTTATTATCCCATTATAAAAGTGAAGTTGAGTGAATGGAGCTATTAGGTAAAAATTAGGGACAAAGATTTCAACAATGAAATCATAAAATTGCTTAACTGAAGGAAGAGTCTGCCAGCTCCCCCTGGAAGCCAGCTGGAAGCCAGTTCTCCTCTGCAACAGAGTGGTGGGTCTCTGACAGGGTCCTATGACCTTCTCCCAGAGGTTTGAGTTCTGCAGGGCTGTTTATGGTGGTTTGTGCCTGATGGCTTCCAGCCATGCGAAGCTGTTGCTGTGTAACTTGTGGGGCCGGGAGGATTGGTTCTTCTTAGTCTCTGTGTTGTTAACTCCCTCCTCTATGTATATTGTAAAAGATGTTTCCTAGCTTTAGTCAAGGCTTCCAAGATGACCTCAGAGTACGCAACTTAATGTAGTGACAAATGTATCAATTTTCACCACGCTTTTATCTTTAAAGTTCTTCAATTCTGGGACTATGGGAACTAGCTAGTAATTTTGATTAAAATGAAGAACATCATATTACTGAAAATTCTCTTTTGTTCTGCCTTGGAAGAATTGCTGCAGAGAGAGTTGAGGCTAAAGGAAAACAGCGTGTACCTGTTTTCAGCTGGAAAAATGGACTCTTATGTGAGTCTAAAATGATGTGGACCACCAGGCTCAAGGGGTGTTAATCAAGTCCATCTGGTGACTAAGAAGTGAAGTACCTCAGGAACTAACACAAATTGCTTGGGGACTCATACTTGCCCTAACTCAGCTCTGCATGAGGAGGCAGAGTACACTCTTAGAAAGTAGGGTGATAGCACTAAATTAGAGGGAGGAGTTGATGTGCTAAATAGAAAAGATTTGATTCAAAAGGAATGCAAAAGACTTTGAGGATTGGCTTCACAGAGAAGTCACAAAGTTCAACAGGCGGGTGCGAGGCTCTGCAGATGGAGCAGGATAATCCCCTGCACCAGCCGACCTGACTGGCTGAAAAGCCACCCTGCGAGAGGGCTCGGGGCTGTGACGGACACTAGGCTGAATATATTTAAACAGGAAACGAGACAAACTGCCCACTGGGCTCCATCAGAGGTAACGTGGCCAGCAGATCAAGGGAAATCTGTGCTCCCCTTTGTTTAGCACTGGACACCCAGCTGTGAACTCCCCAGTTCAAGAGGGATGTGAATGAACTGGAGAGGCTTTGGAGCAGAGCTTCCAAGGTGGCCGGAGGCCTTGAGGGTAGGACTGTTTGCTTGAGAGCTCAGAGCTTGTTTGCTCTGATGAAGAGGTGGCTACAGGCTGGTCAGCTAGCAGACCACAGCTGCTCAGGGGGGGGTTACAGTGTCGACAGAGCCAAACTACTCTCTGATATAGCAGAAGGAATAATGGCTGGCAATACCCAAAACTTCCTTTGAGCAAATATTGGATACGAGCAAAAAATTCTTCACCAGGAGGGCAGTGCAGCAGTGGAACAGGGACTTGGGACCATAAATTTTGGAGATTTTGAAGCTGTAGCACACCTGACCTAGTGTTAGCCATAGCTGTGCTTTGATCTTGCACTTACTGAGGCCAGTGGTAAGGCTTTACCAACTCAAAGGGAGGCTTTTCCAGCTTGGCTTTTTAGCCCAACTGGACTTTTGGCTGTTGCTTTGGGTCATGTGTAAAATGACTCTGAAATTACTTGATTGCTGTTGGGCAGAGTTAAATGCCTGTTTTAAATCATGGCTACAGAGTGTCACGATGGGAGACTGACGTATGCTGGAGAGTTAATGATTCTTGAAGCAAGGAGAAGAGGCAGGGTAAAGTGGGAGAGGTAATAAGGTGAAGGGGGAGAGCCTTGGCCAGGGGAAGGGGTAAGAAGTATACAGATAAGGCATAGCTATAAAGAGGTGGGATGTGCTTGGGCATAAATAGGAAAAGCATTACTCTGCAACAATCCTGTGGGAAAAATGGAAGGCTTTAAGGTGCGTTAAAGGCTTTGCAGCCTCAAACTAATATTTATGGCCAATCTGGAAGAAGGACTTTGGCTCTTTTGCATGTCAGCTCTTAGTAATTATAGTTGTTTCTCTAAATTTGCTGGAGCTATTCATATATAATGGTATGTTGCAAAATTTCACAGGGATCTTGTGAAAGATCTGTGGTATCAGATTATGCCTGTTTCAAGTTAGTGTTTAATGCTGGCTTGAGGAGTTTAACCTAGATATTTCCTACCAGTTATTGATCACAAAGCTTGGTGATGAGTCTGAGAGTGCTGTGGCCCTCCTCTGGAAGAGCAGGCATATTCCGTGAGCTTTGCAAAGCTGTCGAGTGGGAAGAGACAAAAGGGCTGAGACTGTCTGGGAAAGGCACTGGCAGAGCGATGTGCCTGTCGGTGGAGCTGCGCTGCTCCATGCGGGCTGAGAACTTGGCATGGGCTGTGGCCATAGCTATTGTGCGCTATGAATGGCTGCTTCATGCTAACCAGTCTGCAGTGGCTATTTTTAATCCCAAATTCTAACATGCAGGTTTTAAAACAGCGCTTGTCTTGAATGTGAAAGAAACCACAGAGTAAGGGACTACAGGGCTGTTTTGAAAAAGGTCCGGAAGGGAAGCCACACAGACTGGAAAGCTGCCCTGCTAAAACCCAGCTTTAAAAAAAAAAAAGACATCTCCTGAAGAGAAGGGAATAATCCTTTTGAGGGCTGCCAGCCAGAGTCATGGATTCAAGGCTGGGTCAGATTCTTGGGTTGATCTTAATTATGTATACCAATGTTACATTTTAATTATAAACTCATTACTGCAAGATTGCCTTGACCTAGATGAATAAGGAATGTAGTTCAAAGATTAGCTAATAAGGAGTTAAAAATAGCCAACCAACACTGTGTTCTTTCAGAACCGAAGGAGAAAGCTGTAACCTGTGCACAACGTGTGCGTAAGAGAAATTCTGCAGTAGGTGTGTAAACAACCGTGGTCCGATCAAAGCCACATTTTGGAATTGGATCCCTCACTCTGCCCTGTTGGCCAAGAAGTTCTTCTGAAGCACCCTGCAGGGACCTCCCCCTCATTAAAATTTGTTAAATATTAATGACTTCTTCACACCCTCTCAGAATTCTTTGTGAAATTCCAGCCCTGCTTGAAAATAGCTGGGTCACAGCGAGATGAGACTGAACAGAGAAATGTGTTGGTAACACTCAGCACTGTGCAATTATGAATTTAGCAGCTCTGCTCCAAACTGAATGGCATAAGCCTCAAAGCTATATTTTTTCTCGGACTTGTTGTACTTTATTCCTTTTAGAAATCAACAGCTAAGTATGTGGTGGTATTCACAAAAAGATGTTTTCCTTTTTTCTTTTTTAATGGATGGGTTGGCTGAGAAGTTATAGACCTGTTTGCAAGAAGCCTGGTTGAGGCATTTCTGGCACATATGTGTTTGTCAGGGGTATCTCAGATCGCTACAGAACTTTCCTATTTACTATAAAGGCGGTTTTGGCCCCAAGCGCTTACTAACAGCCTTAGCAAAGGATGTAAACAGCAATTACTTGGATAACTCAGTCAGAACATGACTGTGCTCAAGAGCCTTTAATGTTCCTTTTTTCTTAATTCTGTGGGCACTAAAATCCCTTAGTGTTATTAGTCCAGTATTTTGATGTCGGAGTTAGATATTACTGCATTTTACATTAAGAGGAAAAGAAGAAATTAATCTTTTTTCCTTCTTGTTCTAAAAACCACCGTGGCAAATAAGACTGCTTCAAGGAGAGGTGGAGATTAGTGCTAAAAAAGAAAGATCTTTCTTCCTTGCTAAATGGAAAGGTCTCTCGAAGAAAAACTGAAATAAGGGAGGCATGATTGAAAGGCATGTGGAAGCCACTGAGCTCCTTCCATTGCCTTCACTAGGTTTTGATTTAGGCTCAGAGAGTGTCCATTACGTTTTTATTGTCCTTTCTGGACTCATAAAATGTTACTTTTATTGTTTAAGAAAAAGAAATCATGAATGACTTTAGCATTCAGTGGAGTGAGCCATTTACTTGAGCCAAGTGTATCGTGACTCAGGGGTTCAAATCAAATCCCCTCAGCCCCATCCTCCACTCCACTTTGTGAAGCTTCCCTGAGCGGTCACCGTGCCACCGCTGGCTCACAACCAGGGACCTGCATTGTGAGCAGAATTCCTCATTGCCGTGTTCATGCTGGGACACAAAGGTAGGAGACAACACAACACATTCCTGAAGATCATATATGTTGGTGACATAAAATGACTTGTCTTTGGTGACCTCTGCAATCATGAGTGCATCCAGTAGCAAATATGGAGGACCTCAGGAGTGAAATCCTATCCCAGCCCAGTGGCTGGTGACAGAAGAGACTGTGAACATGGGATTGTCCCATGAACCGGATTTCCTGGAGTTAAGCTATTGTACCTAGACATCAGAGCTTGCGTGTAGGAGTCTTGCCAGCAGGCACTATTAATCCTCACCACAGTGTCTACCAACTCCTACTGCATGGCCATGCTCCTTGATGACCTACTGTACTGTCATTGGGCACAGCAAGAACCAACGTGGCTGACCCGAAAGAGTCATGCTGAGTTGCCCATTCCCTCAGAAGATGAGGAGAGGAGCAGGGATCAAACCTCCCAAATGCCTGCTTCCCCGCTGCCAGTGCGCATGTCCGATGTACTGTGCCTCGGGGAACAGGACAACAGTACTGGGAGAGCTGAGAGCTGGGGGTTCTCTGCCCTTCATGAAAAGCTGCTGACTGCACTTTACCTTCCACAGAAGGCACAGTCAGGGCCCTAATTTACTGTAGTGTTAGAAGGTTTAGCAAATTTCCCTCCTGCCCCTGATAAAGGAACGCGACAGTCAGGGTTCGGTGGAAAGCCTACAGACACCTTGTAAAAAGCCCCATTCTTCTCTGTTTGTGAAACACTATAAAACTACCTTTGGTGACAGCTGGAGGGGGAATGACCTCAGTCTAAGCACCCTACCAAAAACCATGTTTTGTCTTTAGATCTAACAGTCACCAAAAGCAGAAGTGCTAAATATCTTGACAAAATTTGCTCAGAGTGAAACTGAAGTTATGGGACATATCTGCCCATGGATGCACAGACCCTAACGAGTAGAAACTGCCAAAAGGTCTTGTGGGACAAAGTAGAATCGTTGCTGTTACTGAGTCCCTCTTTCTCTGTGTGATAGAGTTTTCTGTAAGTTCTCAGGGCTTTCTCATAAAGCTCTGCGTCTGCAAACCTGTATCCTGGGGATATTTAGTGATTTAGCGGAGCTCAGTCATCTTTTTCCTTGGGGCCTGATCTTGTTAATTTTATTTTTTAGTCCATAATTCTAGATAGTCTCAGGAAGGGTTTAATGGTTTGTTATTGAGAGGACAGTTCTGACCTGTAGAGAAATCCTGAGGTTATTTGTCAGAAAAAAACATTCTCTTGAAAAGTATTAATTTCCTTTGAAAAGGAGAAAAAGATGAAGGAATGTCACTGTGCTGTGTGCATTGTTGATTCTGGGCATGGTGTGCAATGGTAGTTCAACGTCCCCATCGCTGCTGCCTGGGTTTGTCACACCCCATACTGTCCCATTTTGGTTACAAGTTTCTCATGGTAGTCCTTCACTGCGTGTCCACCCTGTGCCTTGCCTAACAAAGTCCCTCGCTTAATTAAAGTGTCATACTCCTTCTCTTCTGTAAATAAATAGTGACAAGATACAAAGAAGTTGTTCATGAGATGATGATTACGACCTGTAGCCAAAGCACAAAACTGAGCTCTAGAATATACAGTTGATTTTTGTCATGGTGGAAGTAGATCACAAGATGGTGTACGTCAGAGTAAACATTGCAGTGGGGGCTGTTGCTCCCCTCTCCAACCAGCAGTCCCTGCTGTGGTTTCTGTGCTGTACGATGACAACTTGGATCCATCCCCTTCATGATTACGCCCGCTCCTGCATGTGTCCAGGAGATGGTTAGGCTGCAGTACCATAAAACAGGGGCTTGTGGCAGCCTCAGGCTTTGATCCAATCCGCATAGTCTCACCGACAACCCAGCTTTGCTTTTTTCCTGGGTGGATCGGCTAGGCTGTTGCAGGGTGATTTATAACCATGGAAGAGCTCTGCAGTCAGGTCCTGATGGATACTCACACATTAGGTCCCCAGAATAAGTGCCTCTTACCTATCTCCCTTAGACGAATATGCGTTTACACTGACATTTACAGTTGCAGACTTGAAGTGCTGCCAGACCGCTGAACTTATTTTGGGATGATGAACATATGGTTCCAAAGCTTCATTGTTACAACAGTGGAAATAAATCAAACATCGTCCTCTTGTTCTGTTTGTTTTTTTGGACAGTGGCTGGGAGCGTTAAGGTGATATCTGTAACCATGGCAGATTTGAATTGAGAAATGCCTTTCCTTTTACTCCCTTGCTCTATTTTTTAATGCTATTCCAGTATTTTTGGAGCTTTTCTAAGGTGTTTGCTGAGTTGTAGTTTGCTTTCATTTTAATTGTATCCTCAATATTTTAGAGTTTTAGATACTTGTGATACTCACAAGTGTCTTAGTGAGTCTGGTGCGTGTGTTCGGTTGACTATACATGGTGCTGTGCAAACTCATTGACATGATTTTTCAATGTACAAGTACAGCCTTCTCTTGTGCTTCTTTAAAAAATCTCCAGCATTTTCATCCCAAATCTGTTCACCATCTGGGGCCAGTGTTTGTAGGGTGGAGGTGACAGAGCATGCAGGAAGGAGTCATGGCTTTACATGTGGATAGGGTTGCAAAACAGTGAGCACCCGGATTATGCAAACTCAGACAAAGGGCCTTTAACAGACCTGCCATACTTCCTTCGGACACATCCAACTGGAGCTTATCCTGATCCTGCCTCTGAATGAACTGATGAGGGGCTTGCAGGTAGCTTTGAGTTGCAACCTCTGCGAGGGGCACCCTGTAACTGCTCAGCCCCAAGAACAGGACTTTGCGTGGTGTGGTCAAAGCAGTCTCCTAGTCATACCATTCCCTAACATTTCTGAAAATAACAAACCTGTTCAACCTGTGCGGAGTGAATGCGTGAGAGATTTTCACCTACTTATGGGGGTTTGGGGAAAAGCACTTGATTGTACCCCTTAGGGTACAATCTTAGGGTTCAAAGCTGGCTTAAACCCTTGTCCCTTGTTCGGGTGTGGGGGTGGTTCAGGGTGGAGGTGCCTCATCCTGCTTTCTGATGGCTGTCATAACCAGCTCTTCCCATTATTTCACTCAGACATATGAGCTTGGTTGCCCCACTTTTATCTGTGCTAAATATAAATGGAAAAACAAACTGAACACAGCAAGGTAAATAAAGAACAGGAAGTGTAAGACAGACCTCTTGAGACTGTTAGTATTCCCACATGTTTTACGTTATAAAGCAGCAGGCGAGTACTGGCCTGCCACACAGGTGGAAATGTGTGTGTGGAGGCCACTGAACACTGAATGTTTACCCTGTAT
>NW_010421733.1:835-4391 GCF_000710305.1 Buceros rhinoceros silvestris | reverse complement strand
TGAACCGCTGTGAAAGGCTGTGAGATTTCCAATATTCCCCAAATTTCTCTAGGGTGGGCTGGTGTTTGCATAGTTGCTTGCAGTATGAAAACATAGAGGCAGTGGCTCAAACTACTGAGAGAAAGATGTTCTTTACATTGCTGGTAAGTAGAGGGGCTGCGGAAATCTTGTGAGCTTTTGTCACTAGGTAAGAAATTTGGTGTAACACTGTCATGCCAATTATTAAAATGAACTCTATTTTATTATTAGTATCTCTCACCTCTGTCTGCAAGGACAAGCAATATCTGACACTAGACCAATGCAGCTGGACAAAGCAAATAGGGTACACTTCATTTTGTGAACAGGACCATCCAAAACACGTCGGTAGCTGCCTGTTAAATTTTTAAGGGCTCTCTCCGAAAGATTGACACAGCCCATAGAAAACTGGTTATTTGAGAGAGAGAGAGAGAGGAGATTGTTATTGGAGCTGGGAGCAGTGGAAGGTTGTCAAAGGCTGAATAAAGATGCAGGTGTTGATAAGATGCAAGGGAAGAAACCTTGGGGGGTCATTCACGGTATCACCGGAAGTTTTAGCCATTTGCCAGAGTATGACCTGCTGTCAGTGAGGTGTGAGGGCCATCAGCATTTGGCAGGTTTGGGCCTTTAATGAAGATTTCTGTGTTTTCACACAGGCAAGATACGCTGAGGACCTGATGTTGGGGTTTTTTTGTAAGCATGTCTTTTCTAGAGGAGGTCTGGAAGGGGAACAGTCTTCCAGGGCAGAGGTAGCGGTGTTTCTCTTTTCCTAAAGGGAAAGCTCAGCTGTACAATGTTTCACAGGATTTACCAGATGCCCCTGTCCACGCTTATCAGTTCCTGCGAATTAATGCAGTTTATTATCTTCAAGTCAACATCCTCACGTACAAAGCTCGGGCTTTGTCAAACCCAGAATCTTACATGACACTTGCAAGTTTACTCAGACTTGCTAATTGCAATGAAGGGCTGTGAGTAAAGATTGCAAGTTAAAAGCAAGCCCTTGGTTATTTGTCTTTTGACAGTGGGAGGTGACCACTCTACATCCGTGGCTGCCTCTGTATCTGTGTGCGTGCTTGGAGAACCTCCTGCTGCCACTAAGTTTACAATCAACTAGAAACAATAAAGGAAAGGACGATTCTTCCCCCAGGATAGATGGGGAATGAATACATAAAGTGATATCAACCTCACTTCTTTGTGGATACCCACAAGTGATATGCCCTACCATGGCCTGATTTTGTGGGTACTCCCAGAAGCCAAGGGTGAGAAGAGGCAGATCCACCTTGTGCATCACCATGAGCACCACCATTTCAGCACTGAACCTCCCAGGAAGGTATGTGAGTCTCCTACGTGAGATGAGACATATGCCACCCTCTGTGACTTGTCCAGTTTAATGCAGCTGGGGAAGAGTTGAGAGCTGAGCTGAGTGCCTGTAAGAACAAAACCAGAGCCTCCGGAATCCATCCTAATATGAGCCAGCAGTGTGCCCAGGTGGCCAAGAAGGCCAACGGAAACCTGGCTTGTACCAGAAATAGTGTGGCCAGCAGGACTAGTGAAGTCATTGTCCCCCTGTACTCAGCACTGGTGAGGCCACATCTTGAATATTGTGTCCAGTTTTGGTCCCCTCACTACAAGAAAGACATTGAGGTGCTGGAGTGTGTCCAAAGAAGGGCAATGAAGCTGGTGAAGGGTCTGGGGAACAAGCCCTATGACGAGCAGCTGAGGGAACTGGGATTGTTTAGCCTGGAGAAAAGGAGGCTGAGGGGAGAGATTTTCATCTCTGCAACTAAGCAGGTTGTAGTGAGGTGGGGGGTCAGACTCTGCTCCCAAGTAACAAGTAATAGGACAAGAGGAAATGGCCTTGAATTGTACCAGGAGATGTTTATGTTGGACATCAGGAAAAATTTCTTCACTGAGGGGGTTGTAAAGCCCTGGACCAGGCTGCCCAGGGAAGTGGTGGAGCACCTGTCCCCGGAGGTATGTGTAGATGTGGTGCTTAGGGGCGTAGTTTAGTGGTGACCTGGCCTTTGCTGGGTTAACGGTTGGACCTGATGATCTTAAAGGTCCCTTCCCATGAAAATGATTCTGTGATTCTATGATTCTATTCTCTGTTGTGTTAGTCACCCTTCCTGTACATCAGTCACAGTAGGAAGAGCCAATAACAGGTTCCTGTGAACTTTTGCAAATTCTGCCACAGATCCGAACCCCCCAAAACTGGCAGGAAGCAAAGTCTAGGGCCTCAGGGTCCAGACCGCACACAGAGCTTGGGAGAAGGGGAAGAAAGCATCACGACACAGATAACCAATTGTTACACTAGAAGCAGATAAAAATTTATCATGTAGGAGATCTTAATGCTGGCATAAAATTGCTGCAGATCAAGCAACTGAAACTGTGCATGCCACTTTGCATCTAGCCTATTCCCCAGATCAGTGGTGGGAAGATGAAGGGAGTGTTCCAGGAGATGTCCATGCGGATTTGCTCTTTTTTTTATCATTGTTCATCTTTGTCTGTGGTGCGTTTTTTCTCATCCTTTTGGGTACTTTGTGTGCTACATACTATTCACGTTACATTAAGTATAGATTTCTAGGGTTGTAGCTGAATGAATTATTGCTAGGGAGATGACTACATACTGTGGGTAGTTGTCAATGCTCCTGATACCATGTGGCTGAGGAGTTCACACAGTGCACCAAGCCGTGCATCAAGGGCGTGTTGCTGTAAATGGATTATCTGCTCAGAACATCTATTCCCTGGCACTTAAGGTGACTGGAAAAGAGATGGAACTGTGCCACTTTTCCATGAGATCCAGGAAAAGGCCTGAATATTCCAAATGGTTGTTCTCCCTTTTTCATACCTTTGAGGTTTGGGTCCTTTTTGGCTTTCTTTTACGTGAGAATTTCTGCAGTTTACTGCAAAGTTGGTTGCTCTGACACCTATTTCAACCGTGTGAACCTGAGCAGAAAAACCAGGCACGTTCTTTTTGTCTGAGGCTTGTTCTCTGTTTCACTTCTGCACGCAGGCAGCGGGAGTTCTTCAGGCAAGTGTACGACTGTGGACCCAGGCAGGACTGTCACAGCAGCGGGAGCCTGGTGGGGACATTGCTGCGGGTCGGAGAGCCGCAGCTGTCTCCCACGTCTGGCTACGTTCGCACTCCTGCTGGCTACGTACGAGGTGAACCGTACCAGAAGGTGGCACTCCAGACCCTCTAAGACGCGTGTCCCTGGCCGTGCCGAGCCCCCTCCACACACCCCAAAAGGTGCTGGCGTTGCTCATCGTGTTGGTACAGACACATCTGGCCCGGCTGGGAGCTGAGAGCTGTTTAGCTGCAGACACCTGGAGCTCTGCCCAGGCTTGTTCCCTGCGCCGGGAAGCACACGCACATCCCAGACCCCGGGGTGCGTCTCTGTGCCTCTCCTAAACCAGAGTTTCAGCTCTGCATGGGACTATTCTTTGTGCTTGCTCGTATGATCCCTAGAAGAATTTTGGCCTGTGCCTGATAGAACTGTCCCAAGCCCAGGCAGGGGTGGAAACAGTGTCCCAGCCAGAC
>NW_010421733.1:0-671 GCF_000710305.1 Buceros rhinoceros silvestris | reverse complement strand
GTCTTGCTGTGTTGCTTGTCCTAAGGGCAGTGAACCGGCCTTGGTCCTTGGTTTTTTTTTTTTATTCGGTGTTACAGAAGGAACTGGTAAAACTGCTGACCTCGCTTATGCGCTGGGAAAAGTGTCCCTGGAAGGTTGGTCTTGCTCTAATAGTCAGAAGAACACAGAGATTTTGAAAGCAATTACAAAGCAGGCTGCAGACTCAGAAGAATTAGTGGACTATTAAAGATCCGAACTTAATAACAAGCTTGACTACTTCCCTCCCAAAACACAGTTCCTCCCTCTGGTTTTCCCATCCTCATGCCCAATTAGTGCTGCCACCTCTACACTCAAGGGCAATGGCCCCTGTCCTTCGTTCTCATGCCCTTCCTGGCAGTGTGTTCTCAGCTAACACGGACATCTCAGTATTTGGTCATTCTGCAACCTGCCATCAAGTGGAAAGACTGGCTGTGTAAGCTGTCCCTCAGCTGTCTGTGCAGGAATCACTGCTGAGCAGAGAGCTTTGTGCCTTGAGGTTACACAGGGTCCCTGAATTTCTTAATCTGTACGGTTATTTGCTGGGTCATTGGGCTGACTCTGTAACAGAAAAGAAGATTTTTACAGCTGAAGTTCAGCAGCTCCCAGTTATGCGTGCTCCTTGGGAACCACAAAGAGTTGAACCTATTATAAAT
>NW_010421732.1:78809-89848 GCF_000710305.1 Buceros rhinoceros silvestris | reverse complement strand
AGGGAAGGCTGGAGTAACTTCTTAATATTAGTATTAATATATTAAAATATTTTATTCATAAACTAAACCAAAGTGCTGGGTGGTTGTGCAGCTTTTAAAACTTTTATTTTCTTGGTTACCACCACATCCTGAAATTACATGATGTGACGGCTGCTGCAGTCTGCATCGATACAGACTTCAGCAAACACAGCCTGCAGTTCTGTGAGGAACTCTTCCTGGTGATCAGCAACACCTCTCTGTTCTTGTCTTCCACCTGTCATCTCCGTTCAATTTAACATTCGTTTTTCACGTGTCTAAACAAGAAAGGAATAAATGTGCCATCTTGGCAATTTCTGAACTATCGTGTATACACCTGGCACTTCTTGGTGTCTAAGAATAGTGGCTCTTTGTAGGTGCAGAGGCTCTAGGTCACGCTTGCAGACAGAGCACAGCGTAGGAGCCAAAACAAGGGTAAAAGAACATTTTCATTCATGCTGCTGCAACTTTGATTTCTCACTGTAAATCCTGGGATACTCATTGTTCGTGGATCATCGACAAAATATAGCAGTAATTCCATGTGATTTTTGCCATTAACTTGTGACAGGGTTGAGCTTTCCATCCTGTTTTAAGCCACAGAGAATAGTTCGGGTTGGAATAAACAGTGCATTTTTCGGATGGGAAGGGAACATTAACGATAGCATTCACAAATGTTGAATTACTTCCATCTTGGTATCCTTAATGAACATTAAGTATTCTTCCTTCGCCGCAGTTGCATTGAAATTCAATTCTTATTGATGAGAGTGCAAGATGTAATAGAGAATGGAGACAAAAAATGTCTCTGATCTAATCAGAGAACAAAATTTTCCTTACTACAATAATATCTAGAAGTTTTATTGTTTTGCTAAACACGACATCCTCGTTTGCTGTTTTAAAGGTATATGACTGACGGTGGTCTGGGCCTCTACACTCGAAGGCTAAACCGGCTGCCTGACGGCATGGCTGCGGTGCGGGAGACGATGCAGCGTAATACTTCCCTGGGACTCGGAGATGCTGACAGGTAAGGTCTCATCCAGCGAATTCTGGCGTATAACGGCGCGTTGGATCCACGCTGTGTCTAATGCGTATTGGATCTCCAAGATTAAATAGCTTTGTGGATCCATATATTGGATATTGGCTTCGCCAGAGTGGTTTAGGTTACATGCTCACAGAGGGGTCAACATTAACACTGAGTTTATGTCTTCTGATTGCTGTGCTGAAATCTCATCTGGGTTTTTGTGGGCAGGACACAACACAACAAAATGTAAAACTTCTATTTTAGTAGTGTTTGAAATAAAAAAGACCGAAATCTCTTCTGATTTCCACTGATTCTTCCAAGTCCAGTGATTCGATCTGAGTGGTCAAGGTCAAAGATCAAGAACTGGGGGACTAAAAATGCATAATTTATGGGAGAGTGATCATAAAGGAAGCCAAGGGGATGGACAGTAATGACACCAGCATTCTCTTGGAGTTGAGATAAATGGCTTAAATACTTTTGCTTTTAATGGCATCCGCCTATGGCTGCGTCTTTGCCTCCTAAACCCGAAGCCTGATGAGTGTTCCTGTTGATGTAGTAGGTAAACTGTGTCCTTTTCCTTCTGTGAGGAGCCCCTAAGTGTAAAACGTGCATGTTAAGTTACGGGTTTGAACCAATTTTGGAACTAACGGCTTTTTCTGTTTTGTTACTGGTACGTCTTTCCTGGGACATCATGCAGTTGACCAAGTTTGATATGACCAACAAGTTCTTGAGAGTGATGCCTGGTTTACTAAGGAAATACAAATGATGGGGAATCCAGCCTTGTCTTCAAAGCAAGCCTTAGTAAATCTGCTTTGGTGTACTCTTGGTGTTAGTAAAGAACAGGATGATAGATCTAAACAAAAGAACTAAAACCTCCCAGACAATCTCAAGTCTGTTTCAGTTACCAAGTCGACATGCTCTTGCTGGTCGTAAAACATGCCTGGATTTTTTAGAGGCTCATATCTTCCTGAAATTTGCAACTTGAGACCCGTGCAGGGCCAACAGCTCTCGCTGCTGGCTGCCCGTGGGTAATGGCATTGCCACCTGGTGATGCAACTAAAGTCACAGAATCAAATGTCAGCCTCATCTGAAAATTGCCACAGTAAGAGAAACCACCTGTTGACAGTACAGAAATGGTCTGATATAAATTATGTTATGGTTTAAGTAGCAGTCTGGAGAGCTGGCGATACATTCCTTGCCATCAATTCCTTCCTCCGCCAAATATTTTCAGTGCTTGCAACACTTTACTTGGCCTGTAGATTATTCTCATCTTTTATTTGCTAAGCAGAGTTGGTGACATTATTATGTGTTGTTTTGATTTAGTCTTTTCTATCTATAATATCAGCCTACTCACCTTAGGCGGGAGATCAGAGTCTTCTGATTTAAAAATAGCTCCTCTTTGGTTGCTGGGGCAGTTTAAACAAAAAAATTAATCTTGGTTTGCCCAGCAGTTTTCCAGGGTGAAAACTGGCGTAAGGGAAGGGAGGTGAACAGAGCAGTGCAGTAACTCCTCGCTTCCTGCGTGTGTGAGTGGAGGAGCAGGCAGGAGCGCGGGGTCCTTTGCTGGTACGCTGGAGAACGTATGAAGATGACGGATAACTCGTTCCAAGCAGATGTTAATTGAATGCATGGGAGAACGAGCACGGAAGGCTGTGAACCTTGGAGTGTAATCATTAAAGAGTTAGCGGAGGAGGTTTGCAGTATCTTCCTCGTTTAGTTTCTTGTGTTAGGAACTGTAGAAGTTTAGTCATGAAGCTTCTACTCGTTGGCTCTGGTAACGTAAAGCACAGACCGTAGAAGCGATGTTTTCCCCTGCAGCAGGGAAATCTGAACAAGGCAATTTAATTTAATGCTTGATTGCAAGGTTAATGGAATTGTTGTACGACACAGCTGAGCTTATTTATTCACTGCAGGACAATTTGTGTGTGCACAGAACAAAGGCATTCTTAATGAAAAAATACCTTTTTATTTAGCTTGTGATTTATTTTTTTTAAAGGTTGCAAATGAGCAACTGATGGCTTTGTCTCTCCTACAGATAGGTGGACTTGGTGTGTACCGTCTGGTTATTTCAGTTGATTTCACTCTCTCAGGCGCAGCTGCTAAATTCCGCCCTTACTTTCTTATATGTAACTTGTATTTATGAATACACATAGATAAGAGGGAAGAAATTTGCAACTTGGATTTGAATAAATCCTGCTTTAATTGCGCACTTGTATAACCTGTTATTTAGAGAAGATAATTCAGACCTGCACTGACTTATCCAAGCCTTGTGAATAGGACAGGAGGCTGTGTGTTAATCAGCGTGAGCTCAACGAGACTAACTTTAATGCTGTTGTTATGGAAATGTCTGCATGACTTTTTAAAAATCCCTCAGTGATCAGGTGCTTAAGTAACGACTTCCGAGTGTGGTTAAACTGGATTGCTTCACTTCTACAGTTTAATTTGAGGTTGCACCAATGACATGTCTTTGAATAAGAGTGTGAGGCATCAAAAGACCTTCGCAGCTGCTGGCTGTGAGGACCTGTCTCAGCAGCTCACTTGTTTGGGTACTTGCAGCAGCTGCGGCACTGGTGGACTCCAGGTGGAACACAGCTCGGGTGTTGAACGTGCTCTTCAAGAGCGTGTCGGTATCATGGTTCAGGTCTGTGGTGACTACAGTGGCAGTCTTGTCACACTCTCAGTTAAAATCAAGCCCGGGCTCAGTTTAACTCAGAAGGACTTGTAACCGAAGCTGGCTCGTGGCAGTAGGTGGCATTTTGGCAGCATTTCATGCTTCTGGCAAGATTTTTGGATAATCTCAGAGAGCGCTGTGGAACCAGGAGAAGAGATGGATGGGAAAAAGAATTGGGAGTGAAGGAGGAACCAAGCAGAAGCCGGAGGACATTCCAAGCAGAGCTCAGGTATATCACTGTTAGTAAGACTGTTGTTGAGTGCAGGTTTTTCCGGGTGCTGTGATTTAGAGTAATTCCTACAAATAGGCTTTCAAAAATAGCTGAAGAGTAGTATTTTGCTGTTATTTTGCATTTTGTGAAAAGAGATTAAGGTTATTTATGTGTTTGTTTATTTTTATTTGTGCTGAGGTTAGTACTCATTTCTGGAGCGTAAAATGCTTTGACTGGAACGTGTTTCCATTCACTCACCGCGGTTTAATTTCTTGACTCCTGCTACAGGGATGAGCTAACTAAAAGGATGGGTTAGTGTTCAGGGCTGGAGGGAGATTGTTGGGCTGCCTTCATAACCATGGAGCTTGGATCACGCTTCAGAGGAGCTGAATAGCAAGTTGAAGCAACTCATCAAGTTGGGGGCAACGCTGGCCTGTTCTGAAAAGTGGGGAGAGGAGGAGATGTCACTGCTTTTGCAAGGAGGCAGGTTCCACTGAGAGCAGAATTACAGACATGGTGCTGATGGGTATTGGATAAGAAGCCACATCAAATTGTCTTTAGGTGCTGCTTTATTGTAGACAATGGAAAAATGTCACAACATAAGGAAAAAAGAAGGAAATAGTTGTTAAGATATTTTAAATGTATTTTTGTGGTAGGATGAGACAGCTTTAAAACCTGGGTGTGTCTTTTCAGTGTTTCCTTTTAACTGAGAGAATGGAGCTAAAATTAAATGAAGGTGTCTGCAATTCCTGGCTTTGCAGACAAGGAGTTAAGTCCTCCGTTCACGGTGGGAATGCTGACCCATTACTACCCAGTGCTGTAGTTACGCTACTTTAGCAGTGGGCGCGTGATGTCTAAGAAAAGGGGAAAAACAGAGAAAATGTGCCTGGAATAGACACGGATAGACACATAGATGAGATGTTCTTTGTCTTAAAATGTTAAAACATGACTGGGCTGCATCTTAAACTTCAGATGGACCCAGCTGTTGTAAAAATACATAGAAATAGGTATTCCTGCCTTGTAACGGCAGTGGAATTCCCATCATCTCCTTCCCCAACAGCATCTCCTGCTCCTGCAGCGCTCCCTCAGGAGTGCTGACGTAAGTGTTTGCGGAGTTTCACAGTCAATGAACTTGCAAGGAGCTTCATCTGGTGTTTTAAGTGAACGGGTTTGTGGAATGAGGATGTCCTTTCTGTCAGGAGAAGGAGTAACTACATCCATGGAAATCATCTAGAGACCTCAGGAGACCTTAGCTAAAAAGGTGGCTGCCAAACACTAACCACTCCGCCAGGAAGATTTTATGCCATCAGTTCCTTCACTTCTGGAAAGCCCCAACGACAGGACTTGCATTCAGTTGTTGCGATAAAAATAATCTGTAAATTCTACTTTTCCCATTTTTTCCCTTTGTTAGGGCAGTGGAATGCTCCTGTATAAGGACCCTGCATACCAAATAAGCATAGGGTTCTCGAAAATAATTACAAAGTCTCTGTTTTAAGATAATAGAGGTGAAAAAGCAAGTGCCAGCGTTGGAGCATTCGTTGCTCGCTCTGTCTGAGCTGTGAGTTGCTGCAGTTCATAAATGTGTGTAGTTGCCTAACAGCCAAGTCACAGGGTTGGTGGGGTTATTGATGCCTGACAGATCTCCTGCTCTGCTTGAGCATCTGCTTGGATTTCATCACTTGGAAAAAAAATACCACTGCTTCTGAGCAGGCAAGTTGTACCTTGGTACCTATCGATACCTATCTGTGCCTTCGAAAGATCCCACCTTTATCTTGAAAACTCGCAGAAACAGGGAAATTCACATTGCAAAGATTCTTTGAATCTTGCGGCCTTGGGATCCGCTGATTAGAATCACAATACCATTTACTTTTATTTTCCAAGGGATCTTTTTACAAGCTGTAGTCCGAAGTGGTTTTAGGTTACATGAAATAATCGCTAAGTTAGGCGACAAAGAGTAGTTGAAAGCAGAAGTGTAGTAGCTGTACCCGAGGGCTGGAATTAGCAGCCTCAAAAGGACAAAAAGATGTTCTGCTTTCAACCGAGGGAAGGCTGGTCAAGGGATGCATTTCAGTGGGCTGAAGGTGACAGGCTTCTGGGCTCATAAGCTTTTCTCCAGGTCTAAAGTGGAAGCAAGAATTTTCAGTACTAAATACAAGTTGAAAACCAGTTGCCCCAAATTGAGCAGGATGTGTTAGTGGTTTAGACTAACCCGTAAAGACAGGCAGTACCTGTCAGACAGAGGAAGATGTAGCAAGGAAAGGCATGATACGATGTTTGTAGAGAAGAGAGACGGATGATTTATCACCTGAGTAACAAGGAGGGGTTAACCGAGGAGAGGATGAAATTATCACCAGCTGTAATGGCTGCATGGGGTTTAATATCCCCCAGCGTTATTATTTTAATAACTCTGACTTATTCTTCGAAGATGCTTTGTAGAACTCCTGGGAAGGTGAGAAGGAAAAGGTCAGAGATGGAGTGGCTGTGTGAGAACTGCCTTCCCTGGGTAACCCGGTTCTCCTCAGCTCCCTGGCCCGTGTGTGACCTCATTCAGTGGACACAGGAATAATGGAGTGTTTGGCTGGTTTTCTTTCTTTTCACCCACATGCTTTTGGGGATACACACGATACACTAGACGAAGTACACTACATTCTGGGAAGTACTTTTGTAGGATTTGATGATTGTGTCAGCTCTGTTTAGAGAGGGAGAGGTGGGATGGAATGGACCACGTTGGAAAGTTTTGTTTGGTTCTCAGGCTTGGTCTAATTATACTCATTGCATGATGATCAGCAAAGGATTTGCTTCCAGCAATCAACATAGTGAGGTTGGGCGCTGTTTGAAGGCTAGAAACAGTTCTGAGGAGGGAATGACTTAAAGTGGGTAATTTTTCAGCAGAGATTGTCTTTGTTTAAAACTTTCTATCCAGGCTCTAGATTATCAAGTCACGTAGCGGTAATGGAGGTATGACTGATGTGGGGGGTGTTTGTACTTAGGTTTGTGCCTGTTAATTTTTTGAAAAAATGCAGTTTGTTTTCCTGTGGGAGAGTTCCTTTTCCAGGTATCCATGGCCACAAAAAAAGCAGATTTCACTGCAGTTAGGACCTATGTGCATCCAAGAAGCCAAGAATTATCCTCTTCCCTTTTAACTAACACCTCTTTTAGTAGCTCCACAGGCTGACAAGGCAGGTGAGCGCAGTTCTTTGCCTTTTTCAGAACTTTCTTCCCATGAGAAGGTTCAGTTCTACCACTCAACACTAAAACCAAACCAACCAACCAAAACATCACGCAATTACAAGCTGTTCCCTGCAAAATTAGTAATTAGGCAATCTTTATGTGCTTGACTGTCATTGTAGGTTTAAATCCCTTCTTGAGAATTGCTTTTTTAACTTAGATGTAAACACTGCAGAGAGAGGCTGGCTTAGGAACTGCATTTCTTGTTGAATTTTTCTTCCTCGTGTCATGCCCTTTGCTTTTGTTGCCGCAGTTCTGATTCCACATCCCTTTATATTTTAGGGGGTGTTTACAGCTCTGCTTTAGCATCTGATTAAAACGCTTAAGTCGGGAGCGGAAGTTCACCACAAAGCCAATGGAAGGTGGCAGGTGCCCTCAGCATGGCTAAGTTAGGACTTTCTTTTTGCCCATCTATCCCACGGTGGCCAGTTAGTCGCTTCCCCTCGAAGGTTGCACTGTGGCGTGTGTGTACAGGTGAAGGGACCTTGTCTCCTCCAGAGAGGAAATAGGGAAAACTGCCTAATTAAGCAGCTGGATAATATGCTTCTAGGGATGGCAAAATCATGATTCTACACCACTGGAACTAGATTTTCCTGAAGCGACATTTCCTTTCACACACACCCACTTTATGTGTGTAAGTATAAAGCTGATCCAACTGCTGATCTGGAGGCTCTTCTGAAGCCCTCGGCACTGCTGGTTCCCTTGCCAGAGATTAGCACTGTCTTTTCTGTCTATGAAGTGGCTTTCAAAACACTTTAGGCATGTGGGAAATTAAGCTTGTATTCCAAAGGTAAACAAGATCGTAGATACAAAGACCATTTTGAACTGTATCGGGGTCTTTGTGCTTTGCATGACAAACCAAAGAATGTGAAATGCTTGCTGACATAGTGCAGACTTTGTTATTTGGTTTTCCATGTCGAATGGCAAGAGAGTCAACATGGTCTCACAACTGACCTACACCAGTAACCTCTGAGTTTGGGATTTGGAGATTGAATAGATAAAACTAATAGCAGATGGCTGTCAGGCTCCAAAGAGGAATCCCGGTTTGGGGCTATTTGATGAGCGTGGGAGCTCACTGTGGCTGTAAAGGAAATTTCAAGTCAGATGATTTTTTTCAAATATCCTGTTTTTTACGAAATGTCTCATTGCCAGAAAATCTAAAGATTTTCCCTTTGGTCTTTGTTTGCTCTTAATTTATTAGGCTTTGGAGTTGTCTATAATTGCCCATTCCATTAGAATTTTTTATTAGTTTTCTGTGCTTCTCTGCTTTTCTCTGGTGATTATACTAATATTCTATTAGTATTAGCTTACATGTTAATATAAATCTTAATAACCAGGACCTAAGATATGTCTTTAGTGGCTGAACGTTTCCTGTAATTGTATTCTGTAGAAACTGATACCAAAATTCTGAGTCCGAATGTTAGATGAGTGAGTCTCCCTGAATGCGCTTCTGAGCTTTACCGGAGATTTTTGTTTGTCCTTCTTTATTGATTGTTTATTGAATCTTCAGTCATTTAGTCTGAGTTTTGTCCCCTTCAGTGAAGAGCTTTCAAAGGTGGTACTGCTCATGGGGTGAGGGGACGCGCTCTGGGTCATCAGGGAGAACCCTCCAAGGAATTCAGGGTATCCAGAGGCTCTGATCATTGCCTGTACAGGGAAATGCGACTCCTCGTTTGGGCAGCTAACTCAAACGTTTGAAGTTTATCCAGTACATGTCCAGATCTGCAGCATACTGGGAGAAGCTGTAAGGTGTCCACATCTTTGAGCTCGTACGTAAACTGCTGGGTAATTCAAAAGCAGTCGTCTCCTTCAGCTGTCCGGAGTGGCAGCTCCTGTGGTAAGAAGGTAGTGAAGTAAGAGGGATACTTCGGGGCTGACTGATGTCAGAAGAACCGAAGTGTCCCTGACCTAGCAGCCGTGGAGGCAGAAGACAGGTTCAGATAAAAGGAGAGCTCTCTCCCTCTTCCCGTGGCACTTCAGAAAGAGGTGCGCTCCCTCCTCTCCCAGGCCTTATCTACCAGCTGGAGCTGGGTTTTCATCCAGAGGGAATCTCTCATTTCCCACGTAGGACACACAGTCAGAAGGGAAGAACTCGGGGTTTATGGACCGTGTTGAGACTCCACAGAATAAGGAGTCGCTTTGCTCCTGATCTTTCCAAGCTGACCCTCAGCATCCTGAGACTTAAACAGCCCGGTGTTAACGCAGCTCCATGGGGCTTAAAAACTCTGCTGTGATATAAACAGGCATTAAGGCTTTCACGTGATGGCCTTATGTTGCTTAAGTATATACAGTTAAATATACATTTGGCCAGCATAAATAATTGCAGCGGAAACTCTTGGAGCCACATTGTGCTGTCACAGCAGTATTGTGAAAATGTGTGTAATTTGTTTTTATTAGTGACAGGTTTTTATATTCTCGCTAAAAATAAAACATCTAATTTTATTAATACTGATTGCTGCCATTTGAGAGTGGCATTGAAACAGTGTGAAACCTGTGAGCAGGGGAGCCTGAGAAACTGCCCCACTGCCAGAGGCTGTTTATGTGTGTCCAGTATCTGTGGTCAATGAGTAGCCAGAGGCTCAGCGCTGAACGCTGGGAGTCCGATCAGCGCCCGAGCAAAGTCCAGCGCCTGAGGTCAGCTCTTCTTAACTGTACGAGTTTTTGTTGTTGCTGTTTCTTAACTGACAAAGGCTCAGCTCAGCAGCTGCTCGGGAGTTACCACGTGCTCTCATCAGCCCCAAGTAATATTTTTATCTTTTAATCTAGTTTTAACTTTAAAGCTTATCTTCCGTGATTATGTTGTTAGTTTAAGTTAATTTTCATATATATCAACTCATTCATTCGTTTTGGTTTGGGGGAAACGGGCAAACCTCCTTGAGCGTTCAAAAAGGTTTTACTCCCTCTTTCATGTTCACTGTCAAGATTGATTTATCCTTGTTATGAAACTTGCATCTCGAAATACTCTTTGTAACATGACCTAATGCCTTAAACATCTCTTTGAAAGTGGTGATGGTTTTTGATACCCTCTGATATGCACATGCATAGTTTTATGTTTCTTTTGCATTCTTCTGCAAAGATTTAATTTTTGTTTTCAGAGGTGACTGAAACATAATGTTGTGTTTACAAAGCTGGAACTGTCTTGAATGCAGAAGGAACGACAGAGCATTATCAGGCAATAGCTAGAGATGTATTTGTAGACAACTGCATCCATGGAAAGACAGGAGAGCGAAAAGGAGAAGGAGGAATCACCAGCATGAGCCTATGGCAAAGGAATATGAGAGTCCTGTGCCAGCCGAAGTTCACAGGGGTTATGTTCACCCAGGAAAGCCTTGTATTCCACTTAATCCATATTTTGGGACTGTGTCTATCCTCTGTGCCTAGGTGGAGAATTTATCCGTCTGTGCTTTGAGAGCATTTCTGAACCAAAGGGTCCATGAGATGGGTCAGGTGGTGATAAGAATTTGGCATTTATACGTATCGCATGTCTTAAATGTGCAAGCAGAAGACAGACAAGTCAGAAGATCGTGATTTTGAACTGAAGCCAGGATGTGAGTCTTCTGCTCTAATTTCTGTTGAAATTCTTTGGCTTCTAACGATAACCACTAAGCCGTTTCTTTGTTGATACAGGTTAAAAGCAAATATGCCGTATAGCAACATGGAGTTGCCTGTCATTCCTTTGGGTCAAAGCGTGCTGGGGGTTTGACCTCCAACATCCCGAGGTAGAATCTGAGGTGTCTTCCATGCTGTGGCTTTGAGTTTGGGTCCCTGTCTGCAATAGCTTCTGACCAGTTCTTGATTTTAGTGTCATTCTGCTTCTCTCTCTCCATGATTTTGTGGGCTGACCTTATAATGGCTGTGATGAGCTAGTCATGTGACTGATAAAGTAATCACTCTTT
>NW_010421732.1:75051-78700 GCF_000710305.1 Buceros rhinoceros silvestris | reverse complement strand
CTCTTTCCTGTGAGTCCTACCACATGTTTTAGAATCAGAGGATGGTTTGAGTTGACCTTCAAAGGTCATCCAGTCCAGCCCCCTGCAATTAACAGGGATCTGCTCTTCGACTAGAGCAGGTTGTCCAGAGACCTGGCCTGGGATGGTTCGGGGATCAGGAGGCCTCTGCCACCTCTCTGGGCAACCTGGGTCAGTGTTACACCATCCTCCTTGAAAAAAATTTCTTCCTCATCTCTAATCTAAACCTCCCCTCTTTCAGTTTAAAACATCACCCCTTGTCCTGTCACAACAGGCCTTGCTATAAAGACTGTCCCCATCTTTCTTACAGGCTCCTTTAGGTTCTGAAAGGTCCCACTAAGGTCTCCCCGGAGCCTTCCCTTCTCCAGGCCGAACTCACAGCAGAGGTGCTCCATCCCTCTGATCACTTTTGTGGCCTCCTCTGGACCCTCTCTAACAAGTTCCTGTCCTCCTCGGACCCCAGAGCTGGACGCAGCACTCGAGGTGGGGTGTCTCCAGAGCAGAATAGAGCAGCAGAACCACCTCCCTTGACCTGCTGGCCACACTTCCCTTGGTGCAGCCAAGGACATGGTTGCCTTCTGGGCTGCAAGCGCGCATTGTCAGCTCGTGTCCAGCCTTGCATCCCCCAGTCCCCCAAGTCCTTCTCCGCAGGGCTGCTCTCAATCACATCATCCCCAGCCTGTGCTGATACTAAGGATTGCTCTGACCCAGGTGCAGGATCTTGCCCTTGGCCTTGTTGAACCTCATGAGGTTCACAGGGGCCGACTTCTCCAGCTTGTCCAGGTCCCCCTGGATGTATCCCATCCCTCAGGCATGTCAACTGCACCACTCAGCTTGGTGTCATCTGCATACTTGCTGAGGGTGTACTTGGTTCCGCTACCTCTGTCGTTGATGAAGATGATATACAGCACTGGTCCCAGTACAGACCCCTGAGGGACACCACTTGTCACTGATCTCCATTCAGACATCAAGCCATTGACTATCACCCTTTGGATGCTACCATCCAACCAATTTGTTGTCCACCGTTTCTTCTTCGTCGTGGAGGGTGGTCATGATAGGGGAGGGTTTAGGCCCTTCTGACCTTGGAGACACTTCTGGTGTAGACAGTCTGTCATCCGCATCCTCCACTGACCTTCCACGTTCAGACCCTCACACCTGTTGTACAGAGGCACCTGGGAGGGTGAGGTGAGCAAGGAGGGAGTTTACCTGCCACCCTGGGCTCAGACTTGCCTCCCTTCACTTCTTCCATTTAGGCTGCTGCCTTCAGCCTGGCGGGGAGAGGATACAGGATCCCCTTGAACTCAGGTGTTTTCTGGTGTGTGCTCCCGTTTCTGTCTCAGACCTTGGTTCCGCCGATCTCTTTCTTGCTCAGCCTCTCTCTGATACTCTTTAACCTTTGTAATTCCTCCTACAGCTCTGCCATCAGGCTGAGCAGATCCTCCACCTGCTCGCACCGCACATGGCTGTTCCCACTGCTGCCACCCGGTACCAGTGAAAGGCTCTGGCTCTCCCTGCATGTTTTCATGGGAGCTTGTCTGGGTTGCCACATCTATTCTGGTGAACATAGAGAATGTGGCTTTCTGCTGGGTGGAGACTATAGCCGAGGTCCTTCTGAGAGGGTGATGACCACCAACTGAAGTCACCTTCCCGCCTCTCCACCAGCTCAATTCCAGGATACGGGATCCCCTTGAACTCAGGTGTTTTCTGGTGTGTGCTCCCGTTTCTGTCTCAGACCTTGGTTCCGCCGATCTCTTTCTTGCTCAGCCTCTCTCTGATACTCTTTAACCTTTGTAATTCCTCCTACAGCTCTGCCATCAGGCTGAGCAGATCCTCCACCTGCTCGCACCGCACATGGCTGTTCCCACTGCTGCCACCCGGTACCAGTGAAAGGCTCTGGCTCTCCCTGCATGTTTTCATGGGAGCTTGTCTGGGTTGCCACATCTATTCTGGTGAACATAGAGAATGTGGCTTTCTGCTGGGTGGAGACTATAGCCGAGGTCCTTCTGAGAGGGTGATGACCACCAACTGAAGTCACCTTCCCGCCTCTCCACCAGCTCAATTCCAATCATAGCTGAAGCAATTATATTAGCTTTCTTTCATCATCCCCTCCATGCCACCAAATTGATTTCTCTTGCAGTCAATCATCTCTCTTCAAGCAACACATTGTGCTTTCAGTGCTGGGCTTCGCTGTGTCTCTGTTTGTCCTCTACAAGTTACTGAAAATCCGCTTTGTCCATGAAACATGTTTGAATCTTTAAGTCGTTGCCCACTTTTCTCTGAGTCCGCTTTTAGATTTTAACACAGTTGGAGGGAGGGAGCCTGCGAGACATGGTGCTGCGGTTAAGTTTATGTGTAGGCTATCGAATCCTTTAGGAACAAGGGATTATTTTAGAAAGCAAAAAAATGAGAGCCAAAGGTAACTCTGTACTTGGCTAAGCAAGGCTGGGTGAGATCATAGGAGGAGAACAAAACTTTGTTTGGACATTTTCAGGAATAGTAGCGAACTGTAGCTATAACTTACACGGGATGGATTCAAGGGAGACAAGGAAAACTTAGAGTGATTATAAGGAAAACCTCTCTGGCGCTTAACTGACTTGTAAACCAGCCTCTGGGAAGTCTGTCCTTTGTGCCTTGAAAAATTTTTATGAACCAAAGCACAATCGCACATTAGAGGGAATGTGGTGTGAATAACCAAAGAGGGATTTTCCAGATGAATCTTTGATTATTTCATTACTAAGACCAAGGGCAGGGACTTCCCTTGTAGTTTGGTAGGTGTGCCTGCTGTGGGATAAAATACGAACACTTGCATTAATCACTACATCTGTGGGGTTTTTTCTTTTTTGGGGTGGGGGGGATACATCTAGTGACTTCTGTCCTTTCATCCTCTCATCGCTTGTGCAGTTCACTTCATTAAAGCCTCTAAACAAAGATATCCAGTGAGCACTCCTTGGTTCCAGAGGAATTCGCTGAAACAGAGCTGGGTTTATCAGCTCTAGTTTGTGTTAAGCCTCTGATAGCAAAGTGAGCCACCACTTCACAGCTCAGCCTTCACGAGATGGCCACAGTCTGCCAGTGTTAAAATGGGACAGAGAGAAGAGAGGCTGGTTTAAAGTTATTTTCATTTCATTATTGCGCTGGGATAAAACAGAAAAATGAGGATTTGGATTTTGTTCTTGTTTTTCCCTTGCAGAGTAGCGATGCCTGACTGGAGCAGGGATCTCAGTTTTGGCCTCCTCTGTTTGAGTTGTTTCTTTAAGAATGTTTCTCTCTGTTTCTCCTGCCAGCTTATTTGCTGGAAATTATATCGACACAAGGTACTGAAAGGTGTTAACTGGACTCCTGGCTGTTGTGCAGCTATCAGGTCAAGGAATGGGATGGAAAGAATTAAGGATGAAGTTCTTGAACTCTCACATCCCCCCCTGGATGATTTAACTATGAAAATTAAGGAAGGGTCCAAGGGAGTGTTGTGAAGAGTTACGTTTTGAGAATAAACCAACAGGATATTTAATGATACTTAATCAAAAGATTCCAAACCATCTCTAAAACGCTGCTGTAGCAGAGGCAGAACTAGCAGTTTGAGAGTTTGCTCTACAGCTTGCCAAAGTAGAGATGGGGAAAGAGAGCATTAAAA
>NW_010421732.1:66223-74982 GCF_000710305.1 Buceros rhinoceros silvestris | reverse complement strand
AAAGAGTGCCTTAAAACCTCTTTCTAACAAAATTAATCTGTAACTGGATTCCAGTTGCTGCTTTTGTGTCACCGCTGGGATGTAAAGCTGTTGGTTGGTTTAGCAGGTAGGTCTACAAAGTTCTCAGGAGGTCAGTGGATGAGTGGTGGGGACCAATTTGTGCCCGTATAGGTATTGAGAAATGAAAATTGGTATTAACAGAAAGTGGAGGTTGTGCATAGCCCATCTGCTGGGGCAAGCGGGCCAGGGGTTCCCCTGGAAACAGCCGTCATCCTGGCGCAGCAGTGATCCACCTCTGCAGCAGAGGTGCAGTCAAGTAGGAGTCATAAAAAGGAAAAACCAATCCCATTGTGAAAGGATGTATCCAAATGAGTGTTTACAGACAAGTTCAGTTCTGATATTTCCCTTCCACATTGTCCCACATCTATTTTTTCTTCCTCCAGGCCCACTTGAGGCTTCTTGGCCCAGTTCCGTTGCTTATGTGCAGCAGGTCCCAGCCTTTGACTTCAGAGTTTCCAGCTAAATTTGTTTTCCCTTTCCTTTTTTCCACTTACTCTCCACATACAGTCTCAGTTTCCCTTCTTGACTTATTGTCCCTGTTCTCTGTGGCCCTCCGGAACCAAATGAAAAAATTCATATTGCCAGACCAGGTTTCTCAGGGAAGATCAATAACGATACTCAGGAATTGCACTGGTTTTAACCCTAGGTTGGCACGCAGCTTGGAAACTTCAGGCCGAACAGCTCCATTTTGGTCAAATGATAAATAATTGAAGTCATTCCCCCTGCTAATTGCTTCATTACAGCCGGCTCTGAAGCCAAGGGTGTAGCCTCAGAGAGAACACACGTGCGGCGTAAAACCCAGCAGGGCTGGGGCTGGGCTGGAATTCCTGGGCAAGGAAGAGTTTTGCAAGTTTTTGCTCTTACAGAAATGCCAGGAAAGGTGACAGCGGCCAGCGGAGACCCCGCGACCTGGGGACTTCAGCCCGGCAGGGAGTGGAGCGGGGAATGAGGGCCAGCTCCAGTGACCCCGACCGCTCAGCAGACAGGGGGACGCAGCTGCTCCAGCAGGAAAGCTTTGCTCAGACCTACCCACAGCTGGTAAAATGGTGCTCTTCTGTTGGATTTCATGGCTGGGATGATCAAAAGGTTGAATTCATCTAAGGATGATAGGAGAAGGGTGGCGCGACGTTAGAAAGGTTTGTGCCTTGGCACAGTTGAGCTTTTGTTTTCTCCCACTTTACTCCTGTTTTATTACTTAAAAAAAGGGGGGGGGAAGAAAAAGGAGCCTTACTGCTTTTAGCTTGTTATCAGTTAGGAATTAGAGAGAGAAGAATGTAGGTGAAGCTGCATATGTTAACCTGATGGTTCGCTCAGCCTGCAGTTCCTGATGGAGGGAGTGGGAAGGGAGTGGAGCCCCACAGGAGAGGCTCCGCCGAGCTTTGAACTGGCTCAGATGCTCCGGGGCAATTAAACACACGAGATTTCCCCCTGCAACAAAGGCACCGAAGGGAGCCTCCCTGATTTCTGTGCAGTTAATCAGCGAGAGAAGAGAAGAATGTAGAGGAAGAAAGGAAGGATGGTGCTGTTTAAAGGAAGGGTGTTGGCCCCCAGCAGGATGCCCCCTTGAGCTGCATCTCAATAAATAATAAGCACTTGTTATGCTAATGGTCACTATTTTCCATGACATGATTTGCATACAGATCATATACATGTTAATCACTCTGTGCCCGCAGCCAGTACCGCACAGCTTAGGTTTTGTCCTGGGCATTTTCATTTGTAAGAGGATGCCTCAGTCAATGAATATTGCAGAGTTTCCCAGGGCAGATAACCAGCCAGTGCAGCGGGCAGAGATGGGCCTGGAGATAACCACTCCAGACAGAGGACTAGTGTCACTCCTGCCACTGACCACATCTGTCCTTGCACCTGGTTAGACTGAAAATCAACTGAACCAAAAGGGTGCGTGAATGCATGATAACGCGATGGCGCATGATAATAATTAACCCCGGGGTGGCTGATTACTGGGTGGTGCTTGTGTATATTGCTGTGCATTCACACCAGAGCACAAAGTTGAGTAGTTTTACACTGACTTTATGCCACCTGGGGAGGACAGGTGAGGCCTGGCTCGGTGGAGAGGTAGGTAGTGTGGGCAGAGTTACTCTTTGGAAAATATTTGAACCCATGAATCCAAGTCACGTTTATATTGGATCAGCGCTTTGCTTCTTGTGACCGTAGTAAATCTGACCATTAGGAAGACTGGACTTGTGGTGAGCTGGGTCTGAAAGGCAGCTCCACATGTTCTTCTTTCTCTTCCCTCCTTTCCCACACATCATCTGGGTTGAAACTTCCTACTTGTGCTCCTGAGCTACTAACTTAAATGAATGAGCAGAAATTGGCCTGTCAGAAGAGAGCACCTAGAGGCAAAAAACGAGTGATGGCCCATAAAATGTAATGATGTGACAGCCGAGAGTGTCTTGTGATGAATCTGCTTTGCAGCCAGACCAGTGTGGTATCTTCAGGTGTACATCTGTAAACATAAAGCAGCACCAGTTCAAGAATCTCTGAACCACATTCCATAACACCGTGTAGCTCTGCCTTCTGCCTTTAGAGCTGTTCTGATTTTTTCTGATAGTATTTTGACCCTACTGAGCTCTGCTTTCAGCTTATTACTTACAGTGGAATTTAAAAACCCCACCAACCAAACCCGTAGTGTCTTGGGAAAAGATCTAAAAGTTGTTATCTGGCATTCCAGACTAAATAATTAACATTGCTCTTAAGGTATAGAACAGAAATATTTACCTGTTAGGAACCTGTAAGAGTAGAATTTACAGCTTAATAGGAGAATATAGTTTTAGGTTAATTTTTCAGGTATCAGTATCGAGTATCAGATAATTTGGGCCCTGTAAGATACCAATGTTTGGAATTAGTAGTTCAGTTTCGAAAGAAGGTAACTCTAAAATACAACAGCTTGCCACATCAGTAGCAGTTGTTACTGCCGGTGGTGTTCCCACGTTCACCCTGCCTGTCTCTCTGTAATTATCAGAGTATCTGTAGCAACTGGAAGGATTTGCTCTTCCAGAGAAAAATCGATGGGTGTAGTCTACTGTGTCTACATCGACCTTCATCCCTGGCATGGAAAGCGTAAACTCAATTTGCCTAGGCAGGTACTAGTTGCATCTCTGCTCCGGGTAGCTTGCCATGAGGAGGAGTCCTTGTGTCCCTCCCCAGTGGGCTCATGGCCACTACCATTACTCTGAGGTAGCTCCTGCTGAGCACCTGTGAAAGGACAGAGATTTCGGTAGCACTGAGCTAGCAGAGGTGGCAGTGTTCAAGAGTGTAGGCAACCATGGCAAAGCCAATTGGTACGCTGCAGAGCCTAAGCAGCGTGTCAGCTGGCATCTTGTCCTTCTGGTAGAAGAAAAGCAGAACATTTCACCCTTGGAGGCTTTCTATGTTTGCAAGAAGAGTGTTTTCTAAGTGAAGTGTTTTTGAGCAACGGTAAATAAGTTTTTGGTTTACTGATGTTGCAGCTAAGGTGCTGACCCTTTGGTAAGAGCAAGTCCAGTAGCTGAACTGTCCGCCGGTGCTTCAGTGCTCTGATCTGGAGGACCACTAGTCTTCTCAGGTGATCTACAGCTGCAGTTTTATTAGGTCTTAGTGCAGGTCAGAAGTTCAGGCGGGCGTTTAATGGTTACCGCAGGTGCTCAGGAGATAAGGAGTTTCATGGAGGCATAGTTCTTGTCAGCCGCAGTTTTCAAATATTAGCTGAAATTCAGTGATCTACCTGACGAGCTCAGGGTTTTCTTGCTGCTTAGGAATTTCTATCTCCAAATGAGCAAAAAATACTGCGTTGGTAAGAGATGCCAGCATTATTCACAAACCATGAAACGCAGAGCTAGGAAAGACTTGCTTAAAAGCCGGCGCGAGTGTCAGAGCTGCGGTCATGTAGGCAGGTGGTTTGATTCAGCTACCTCTTGTGTGAGGAGGATCATAAAGAAAACTTAGTGCTTTTCTCAGCCTGGAGGAGAAACATGGCAGGGAGGAGAAACGTCTGGAAATCTCTACTGCATTAATAGTATACTGTGAATTCGGAAATGGCAGGTTAGTCTATTTGACCAGTAAGAAGAAGGGAAGAAAAAAACAATTCGCATGGGAAGGCATGTTCCAAAGAGTGGGAAGATTTTGCCGGGTAATTGGAGAAAGAGGCTTGTCTTTTGGCTCGGGTGCAATCATTGGAACATCCTTACGTTGTACGGGTGAAGCAGATCCCTGTGTTTTATTAGAAAGATGCAGATGGACTCTCGAAATAAAGGAAAATTAATTTTTGCTGATGTTGAGGGTTTGCTCTCTTTGTTCCTAGCTCATGACTCAGCTGAAGTGTTTATGTGGTTCGAATGTTTACAGAGGATTTACAAACACGAAAGATCAAGCTATAACGATGCTAGCGAGATACAATGGTTCTGCTTTAACGAGGATAAATGACTTGACTTTTCTAGTGGGATGTGTTGGCTCTCTGGCAGCCACAGCAACAATAAACAACCGTCAGTGCAGAGATGTACCTAACGAAGGGCAGGCTGAAGCAATTAATACGGGCAAACTAGTGATTGTAACTGAAGCGGGTTGGACTAAGATTAGTTGTCGAAGATAGTTGACAGCAATGCTTTTATGGTGGGTGCCTTGAGGTGGTTAATGACTGCTGTTGGTTAAGCAGTAACGACTTGAGTATTTTGTTGGGGGTCTGTGGGAGGGGACGGTAAATCAAGTTTTATAGGACTTTTCAAAACCATACTGCAGCTACTTGGAGAGCTGCTTATTCGACCAGCAGTATCTAGATGTAGTTCCCTAGATGCTACGACTGGCATATCCGTCTTGGGCCTGAATACCTCCTCTGACATAGTTCCCTGGTCCTGCTGGCTGACACGGAACCTGTAATTCAATTTTTATCTCTCTGTTCTCTGTTGGCCACAGAGAACTTTGCTCCTAGACTAAGGATTTGTACAGCTTCTTTTCATATCTGATGTTTCTGGTCTCTATTATATTGCTCGTTGACAAAGACATTATGGTAGGAAGCTCAGAAAACAACCTGTAAGTCATGTATGGACATCTGTCGTATATTCAACCCAAAGCATCTTTTCAGATCCTGAGAAGGAAGTGATCTTGCCAGCTGCACTGCTTTTATAACTTGTATGTTAGAGATCAGGATGGAAATCTTAATGGTTGCAGAGGACAAGGAAGTCTCCTGACAATGTAGAAGTAAACTGTTAATCTATTCAGCAGTTTGGGTTGGAAGAATTAAATTTTTCTCCTTGGCCCACGGCATGTGTTAAAAATCTGTGATTGCAGAGTTACGTTCTTTGGACAGAGCACTGGCTTTTATGGTTTGGAGAAGGACGCAAAGAAAACTGCATTTAAAACAATGGGAGTGGTCTTCCATCTTGTGGTTCAGTACATTAGCTGTTTGCATTGTAAGATCAGATTTTTTTTTTCCGTTTTGTGTAGACTGTTTCTACTAAGGAGCCATTTGCCCTGTTATATATTTTTGATTATTTGCTGTATCTGGAAAAAATTAGGTAGCGTAGGTTCAAAGGCATATATGCATGTGCATGTAGTAAATAGGTGGATAACATTTCTCACTTGAGGACTTTGGGACTTGGTTCTGTATTAAATTTAGAAACAAGTGTCTGGCTCATCTGAGTACGACCCCTGGATCCAGGGTTCGTTTGGAATCCCTCTCGAATAACGGCATGCGAGCTGCAGCGCTGCTTAGTGACCTCCGTTGTTACTGGATTATCTCCAGTCCCTGCCTTTTTCTCTCTCCGCTGCTGCTAGAGTCGCTGTCGGGGTTTGTTCACTCTGATGTGCTTGTTCCCTAGAAGTGGGTTCAGTGCAAAGAGTGCTTCACGCGGGTGTCAACACAAGCGCTCTGTGTAGGCTCCTGGTGTTTTTAAATGATCTTTGAAGTAAATATAAAAGCTACAAACCCATTTCTTGTGAGATATTACATGTACATACGTAGTCTTTTCTTCTCCATCAGGCACGTGTGTCACCTTGGTGGAGGAAGCTGTGGTTGGTCTGGTGTTTAATGGTTGGTCAGTGAAAAGAAATTTCTGGGAGTTAGGTGCTAACTCTCATCTCGTGCTCTTTTCCAGATGCATTATCAATGTATTAATCATTTCAAATGATTAATTTTATTCCATGTTGGTCTTTTCACCGTATGCTCCATCTTTTTGGGGCTGAAATCCCTACTCTTCAAGTCCAGTGAAGTTTTGCTGTTGCCTTAGTGTCAAGGCACTTGCCTTGGCACTCCAGATCTCCCCACCTTTCCCTAAACGCAGGACGGGTCAGTCCCCATGCAGGGTGTACGTACCCCTGCCCCAGCACACGCTGACGATTCCTTTTTGCTTTCTTCAGCACGATATTACCTGAATGAGTAATTTTAACGAAACCCTAAAGGATTCTACACTTTGCGTGTTATCTTCTAAACAGAAATGAATCCTGACAGAACCTCCGTAACAGATTTGTCTGCTCGCAGGGAAGTCTCTAAGGCAAGGGAGGACTCAGACCCTTAACATTTAATCATGTGAAGAAGAGTATTTTGTAGCATAGATCCCTCATCGGTCTGCAGACTTAGTGTCTCCTCAATCAGCAAAGCAAGGGAATTAAAAAATGGGTCTTCGTTTCTTCAGAGCCGCTTCTCCTGGCTCCCTTTGGAACCACGCTGAAAAAACGTGACATCATAGAGTTGTAGCAGCCAGCGTCTGTTTGCTGCCATCTCTCTTCCTGTGGTTTAGGTCGCTTCCAGTGTTCCTCTGGATTTAACTAGAAATACCTTCCCAGGACTGTGCGTTACGTATGAGTACCAGAGGTTGGGGTTTTGGGTTGGTTTTGTTTGTTTGTTTAATTTACCTTAACTCAAAACATCATTTGTTTAGGTCTATACATGGGATTTTAGCCCTAGAGAGTGATCCGTAATAGCTGTCATGGTGTGGCAGTGGTGCTGTGTTTCTGCTTTTATTTTCTCATGCATATATTTAATCAATAAAAGTACTTTAAAAATGATTATTTTTGTTCAGTGTGCTCAAGTTTAAGGGATAGAAGTCTATTCAAAAGCATGTTTGAGTCTGTTCAGAGTATGTTTCAGCTTTGCAAATACAATTGTGCCTCACTTAAATCATCTTAGTGTTCTTTAGGAGGAAAGAAAGGAAAAAGAAGTCTTAAAAATGACCGTTGGGATGGTTTTAAGACATCGGTTCACCCAGTTGTAGTGGAGGCTCTTCCAGAGCGCAGGGTGGCAGACGCGTCGTACCACGCCCTGTAGAAGAGCTTTCAAGGGCTCTGAAGCCCAGCGTCTGTACGGCCCACACTGCTTCGTTACTGGTCTGATCATTGCAGACGTTTTGTAAGCTCCTAACTGATACATCTCAGCGAATGAGAAAAAAATATGAAGAGAATTAACATCTTGCAGTAAAACCTCGATTTTCAGGCAGTTTGGTGTTTTTGAAGGGAGAGTGAAACGCAGCAAGGTTTGTGCTGCTTTAACCTGGAATGCAAACCTGTAATTGTGGCTTGGGGCCTTTTCAAACAGGAATCAAACCACGTGTTTCTCTGATAAGTCTTTTTTTGTTGCCTCCGGTTTTAGCTCCATTCGGACCGTAAAGCCAAGGTCGATGGGGATCGCCCAGGAGGGTGGGGAGAAGGGACAAGCGGTTGGAGGTGCAATGAGTTTATGACACCGCGTATTAGGACGCTTTGCAGCCTTTTCAAAGCAGCTGTTCTTTAGGTAAATTAATACCTGGGATCTCTTTACTTCTCCCCAACTTGAAGTGCCATAAAAGACCTCAGCGTAAAGCTGCTCGCAGCTTATCTCACCCGATCACTATGCGAAACTCCGAACACAAACGCTTTCATGAACTGCAGCCATAACACACTAAGCTGCTGAACTTCCTGACCCATAAAACTATGATTATTGTTACATGTAAAATTCATCTGGAAATATCCCCCTGTATTTAGCGTTACGGGTATAACGTTGCAAAACCCCTCCTGCTTCGCAGCGCGCGGGCTGCCAGGAGAGCGACGACAATGGGGCTGTAGATTGGCGTGGAGAGAGTAACGCTGTACCTTAATCTTGTGGGTTTATGTGGAGCTGGTGACTCAACAGATGGGACGTTCGCGTTCTTTTTTTCCCCCCTAGGTTACAATTTCAGATTTGATTGCTTTTGGAACTAGAATATTTCTGGCTGTTCTTATTTCCCATTAGCTACGGGTCCGTTGCCAATTTCCTGTACAACCCTGTGAGCAGATAAATGAGATGAAGATGGGAACGATGTTAGCGATTAGATTGTGATTCCAGTTGTGATTCTTTTGAAATATTTGCAGTATCTGAGAGTTACCACTAGTACCTGTTGTGTGACTCAAGTGGTGAATGAGGAGCAGTTTGTGGGTTTAATACAGGGTGTCAGTCACACTCAGCAGAGACAGGAAAGGATCGGTAGCAGTCCCTGAGTAACCGCACTTTCCTTGTTGATGATACACACTCCTGGTTTAGAAATCTACCTGATTCTCCTCTAATCTTCAGCAAATGCCAGCTGCAACTTTGCTTTTATACACAAGCCCATTGCCAAGGGGGTGGGTTGGCTGTGCTCTGGGGCACAGACGTACCAAAAAGGAGAAGAGTCATGTTCCTGTCTTTTATTCACCACAAAACCAACTTCACATAATCATCCAGCTGAAAAAAAAAAGGGGGGGGGGGGGGGGGGGGGGGG
>NW_010421732.1:49084-66162 GCF_000710305.1 Buceros rhinoceros silvestris | reverse complement strand
AAGGGGGGGGAGGAATTGAACGAACAGCCTTTTTCCATTTTAAAACACACACATTTGTGTTAAATGATGCTTTTCCCAAGCCGCTTTTATTAGTATTGTTCTAAATTGCAAGTTGTCACATCCACCAGCCTCTAAATTAGCAGTCCTCTGTGTTGCTATAGTAACACCGTGGCCACTAAAATATAGACTCCGGCGGAGAAAGGCAAGCTCAGACTGCAGCTCATTTATTTGAAGGTTTTGGCAGCAGAGTATCTCCACAAAGTCTTTATTTTATACCCTTTGAATACTTGCATTTTAACTCTTTCAACCAAACGCAGGGCGTTGTGCTAGAAGTTGTGTTCTATTTAGGACGGGGTACCTGAGCTGAACAGAGTTAGTCAGTACAGGGGTGTAGCTGGCTGTGGACTGCTCTGTCCTTCTCTTCCCTTCGGTTTTGGGCCGAGTGATTGATGCCTTTTTGAGGTGAGGCTAAGAAGACAGGGCGGTATTGTCTTCTCCACTTCCTCTATCTGAAAGGCTGCCCATCTCCTTTTCATGACGCGCTCCCTCATCGGTAACCTGGACAACGGAAACCTACCCTGGTGGAGCGGAAAGGGAGTTTCTTGTTTAGTGAACAAACTCCTCTGTGATAATGGGAATGGACTTGCGTATTCCCGCTTGGCTGGAAGTCAGGGTGTTGGTCAGTGCTGGGAGCTGGGTGAACTACAGCAAGACTCAGTGTTTTGTGCGTGTCCCCATTTAAATTACAAAGTATGATAAACACTATGGGCTCTCCCTTGAATTTAATCGCTTCTCCTTCTGCACGTCACTGAAATATGCTCTTAATTTCACGAGCTCAGACTTCTTTTCCTGATCTGTTCTACCCAGTTTGCAGTCCAGTTCCCCCGCTTTCTACTGTTTGTCAAGTTCATCTTGTCTCCTCACTGTGGCTTTACATCTGGCAGGTGTTTCTCTTCAGCCTCAGATCGCCTTCCCAGGCCTGACCCCTAACCTCAGTTTCCCTCTTCCAGCTCCTTGTCCCCAAAATCTTCACACACTGAGTTGTAGCAGTTCTTGCACTGACTCCATTCTTCTCACAGTGACCTTGACCGAGTCCTTTGGTTCTTCATCCACCCGTGGGCTCCCTGAGCTCTTGCAGTATTCTTCTGTTCCAAGCCTTCCATGCCCGGCTAGTCATGGCTGTCCAGCACCAGTGTTTTCTCCATCATCTACGTTACTTTAACCATTCCTCTCGTATTTCTAGTATTTCTCTTTTTGGGGGGTATACCTATCATTTCCTGCTCTGAGCCCATTAGGAGATTCCATGAGTGGTGAGTCCATGTGGGTTATAAGTGACCAGCTTGCCAGTTCTCAGTGTCTTACAGGTTTTCTAATGTTTACAGGTTATGTTCATGCAGCATCTACCGCAGGGTAATGAGTGACCCTGAGCACTGCTCCCCACGGTAAATAGGGCTGGTGTCATTTCCCGTATTAGAATAAAAAAATCCCACGTGTACGGCAGAATGCAGAGGTCTGGGAAGAATCCTGGCAGAAAGTATTAGGTTAAAATTAGAGTTTTGAGTGCCAACCACTGTAAATTTTTATCAACCAATTATGTCTAAATACCCATCTCTTCTCCTTGGAATAAAGAGAAGTAATAAGGCCCTTACTTTACAAACCTAAAAAAGGATTAGTGTGTTTAATCCCTACTCAGATAAATCCTGCATGTCTTGTCCCAGTTTTGTAACAACTTTATTGGGGATACCAGTGGATAAGTGGGTATTTTCAGTACCATTTGTGTTGAAAATGTTTTTTCTCCCCCACCCACCACCCCACCCCCCCAAAAAAAAAAAATTGTATTTTACCAGTATTCCAAATATCTGATGTTAAACCATTTGGGATATGTCTCCTGCTACATTCTCAGAAAGCACATAGTTGTGTCAGCAGTTGTGTTGTTGAAGCCCTCTGTAGTAGCAGAGTAGGAAAGAGGCTTGTAGAGGTGGTAGGCTTTTAGCTGAGCTCAGCCAGTGCCGTTCAGTACCTTCAGGTACGGGGCTGCTGACATGAGCTTTTACTTCAGATGATACGGTACGTGCTCTGGAGGCTCCCAGTCTGCTGCTTTACTGCCGTCAGGTTACAGCTTTTCACAGATGACCTAGTCCCAGCAGAAAGTCTTGACCTCTCACTTTTTCAGCACTTCAGAGGTTAATTTTGTTGAGGGATCAGATTTCTTTCTAGGGGAAGTTTCTGATGATCACCTTCCAGCTAGGCTTTACTTCCCAGTGTCTTTCAGAGCTGCTGAACGGTGAGGGCTCTGTTGGAAAACAACCTTACTCCAACTTTTTTTTCCAAGCCTCTTCCAAGGTAGTCAAGTTACAAGCTGTTTTATTTAGGGGGGTGTTGGATGGTAGCCTAATGAAGGTGTCAACCTGCAAAATAAATCTAAGCCCCTTTGCTGGAATTCTTCATGGGCAACAAGGTGAAGTGCTTTGGCCAGGGAGTATTGCAAGGTAAGAGATTTTCTTTCCGGTCGTGTTACACCTTTGTGTAAGCAGGTTTAGCTTTGGAAATGCTGGCAGCAGTGAAACACCGCAGGTGATGGGGAGAATCTGAGGAGTTTTCTCCCTGCACTATCTATTTAATTTCAGTCGCTGTGTGCTGCATGAAATAAATACATTTTTAGTGGATTACAAATATTTGAGCAACACAATAGGAAATGCCCTGTGTGGGAGCTGACAGCTATTACTGGATGTGTTTCTTCTGGCTTCGCCTCAGGGTTCTGTGAGGTTTATCGATAATTATTAGCGCCTCTCAGGTTGCAATCTCACCGGTGCTCTCTCCACTAGTGTTACAGGCTTTTAGCCCCCCAAAACTATGGGGCTTTGTTGTCTTTTAGCACTGGAAGTTTGCAAAGGAGGAACCTCTGTGGGAATGAGCTCGCTCTGCAGGGAAACAAAGGCGGGTGTGAGGCTGTTTCAGGCCAGATCACAGCCCAGAGTGCACTTGCTTTTTAGGATGTAATAATGCAGTTCTTATTCTCACTCCTGTGCAAATTTCTGTCGGCTTCCTGATTTCTCTGAGTAAGGTTAGAAGATCTTTTGCCTTTTTACGGTTTCTTTCAAATAAAGCCTAATTTTAAAGGCTGACATAAAGCAGGAGTTATTGGCGCTACTTGGGACGTTGCGCTTCTGCCAGGAAAAAACCTGCTTTCAGAATTGGTAATAGCTGACCTCTTCCATGTGACAAAGAATAAAGTATTCCACTTGATTATGCGTCTGTCCTGTAAATCTCAGGCGTGATAATGATGGTTGAGTTTCAGGGCTTTGGCTTCCTGAGGGACAGGGCTGTGCCTCTGAGCAAATTAACACCTTTTATTGCCAAGTTCAGCTTTATTTAAGACAGATGTCAGCAGGCTGTAATGCATTCAGAAAGACAAATTTTATGTTTTTCTCCTTTTTTTCTGGTGGGACAAGAGTGTGCAAGCATACGCTGTGTCTCCATGTGCTTAGCTGCAGCTGATACTGCTCCGTGAGAGAGGAGCAGCTCTCCTGGGTGAAATCTGTGCTTTGCTGTGCACTGGGTTTTGCCTTAAAAAATTTATGTAGAAGATTTACAGTGTATTTTGAATAAGGAGGAACTTCAACAGTGACTGTGAATTGCTTCGTGCATATAGACCACTTCTTCATTTTGTGCCTGCATGTTTCTTTCTTGGGATTACAGCCTGCAGACCTTAAAAGATTTGCGTGGGTGTCACTAGAGGAGTTGCAGCATCAGGAGGGGTTAAAACTAGACTGGGAAGGAAAGGAGCCCTCTTCTACCTGCCAGCTGCTGGAGGGCTTGGCTCTGTGGGTGTGTTTAGTAGCCATCTTTCCCCTGGGTGAGGCTGCCCAGCAGTCCCAGGTGGCCCTTTGTGCTGGAGGAGTGGGTGGGCGAGTGGCCCTGGCCAAAGGGCAAGTGACCCTGCCTGCTAGGAGGCAAATGGCCACAGGAGCAGGTGGGTTCAGCCCCTTTTGAAAGCCCACTCAGCAGTGGGGGATTTGCCTCTTGCATAGTTATGTTTCCTCACTGCCCTTCATTCCTTTTCTTCCCTGTTGTAGTTACGTCAGTCCTGTAAGAATTTAGCTAATCTATTATTTTTCTTGGTGTTCAAGCCTGGTTTTGTTGTGTTTTGGAGCCTCTGGTGAAGCAGGCTGCCAGGTACCAGTAACTGCTGGTGAGCTGCTGGGTTCTCCCCAGCTCAGTCCAGTGCTGATGTGGTGTGCAGGTGGGAGATAGGGGGGGTCGGAAACCTGTCGGTATTTTCAGTGAGCGCCGCCCCTTCTTTTTAAGTAGTAATAGAGCCTTTGTTCGAGGAGGTGGTGGGATCCCGAAGGTGTCTGCTTTTGGGGGAGAAGGTATAAACCAGTGAGTAAGGCAGAGGAAAGAAACCTGCCTGATCCGGTGTTTGGTTATCAGAGCTCTCCATCCCTTGTCAGGGCAACCTCCCGCCTGCCTGGAGGAGGAGGAGGAGGAGGTTTTTGGGCTGGGGCCTGGCCAAGAGGGAGGAGGAGGAGGCATATTGCGGTGGTGATCCATACCTAGGTCTTTGCCAGGGAGCTCCTCCCTGTTCCCTCACCCCAGGGAGAGTGCAGGGAGCTGGGCTGTCCACTGCAGCATCCCCAGCGCCTTTGTCTTGACCCCTGTGGGGTCTGTTCAGCCCGTCGCTGTTGCTGTACAGGGATGTACTTTACCAGAATTTATTTTCTGGAGAGCACCAGAGGCTTTGTGCATAAACAAGGATTTCTGACTTCCATTAGAAGACTTTTCTAAGCACTTCTTACTCTCTTGGAAACAAATGCATAACAAACAAACATGTCTTTTTACATAAGAACAACTAAAACTTAACGTTGACCTTACTGTGATAGGAGGACACGCTTTTCTTTCCAGCTGTCGCTGGTGAAAATCAGTTGGAGTCGATGCAAGGAACGATGAGGGATGAGTATCGATCCCATGGCCAGGGAGCAGGGAGGCGAGGGGCAGGGTGCCCTGTGCTGGGCTATAAACTGCTTTGTAAACACAGTCTTCAGGCAGAACAGTAAGTGGGGGACACCAGAACTATGGTTTGCGGGTCCTGAGCCCAGGAAGAAGGGGCTGGTAGCTGGCTGGAGCGTTTCTCTGAGTTCCTCAGGCATCGCCGGCAGTCTGTGTTGCTCTGAGTGCTGCTCAGGTCAACGGCAGTGCCAGTGCCTTGCTCTGGTTCCTCACCTTCCCCCGAGGTGCTGCACTGCCAGAGGAACTGATGTGGTGACCTATGGCCAAGAAAACAAGTTCCACCGGTCAAGCACTTAGCAAGTGAGTGGGGTTGTGCTGGCTGCTGCTCTGAGGACTCTGGAAGGGTCCTGGTCCTCCTGAAGGGTCTGGGAGCGGGATGGCTGCAGATGAAGAAGGTGCCACTGGAATTCCTGCTTTAGAGCAGGAGCCCATGAGTTTCGGCAGAGAGTTGGGTTGCTTTCATGAAGCTCTGGAGTGTTTCGGATGGTAAACTCTGAGGGTGGCTGAGTTCAGCAGCTCCCGTGTGTGTGTGCTCAGCTGGGTTCACTTCAAGTTTGACAATGACTTGGTCGAATTCCTGGTCAGATTTTAAGGGACAAAATAAAATCCAGTGTGATTTTTACAAGGTTATTAGCACCGACATAAAAAGATTAAATGCAAAGAGCACGTGCCCTTTCCTAGCTTCTACAGATCTTTCCTTACCCAACCTTTTATGACACTAATTAATACTTTTCATCTGTGAGTTATTCTTTTACAAATAGGTGTTTTAAGTGTAAATCCTGGAACGTTATGTTGGACAAATTCTAAACAGAGCTTGACAGAGAGCGGCGTGTCAGCGTGGTAAACCAGTCGCTACACGTGAAAACGGTCTGAATAGCTCACGGCACACTTGGAGCACTTGAACTCTGCACCAAAACCTGTCGTTAAAAGGATTAGGTTCTGCTCCAGAAAGAACAGCTGGAAGTGGTCTGTGTTAATTTTGCCTGCTTTACTTTTCACTTTTCATGGTGTGGCTTTACAAAGTGTTTCAAGGGAACCTCGGCTCCACCTTGGGTTAGAAACAAAGAGGTTTATTTTAAAATACCTATAATGAGATGTAATAGGGGAGTCACCAAGCACTTGGAGGAGGTGGGGGATGGATAACCATGTAAAATCCATTAATTAATTGCACTACTCTCGAAGCAGATTTCCATCCATTCTTTTACAAACACTTACTTGTCACCTTCCATAATAGTTTGAGAGGAAAAACATGCAAGGGTCTGTAAAAGGGTTTTGGATTTCTGACACAGTGATGTCAGTGCTGTAGGAAATCCCAGGAGAAAACGGTGGAAACTGCAGTATTTAGTATCTCATGTTATTGCACATTTACAGTTACCTGGCTGCTTTATTTTCCCTTTTAATTCTTGGAGGATGCTCTGACGTTTCAATCATTTTGCTCCTTGACTTGTTGTTGTTGTTCTCCGATCAACTCATAAATAGTTAAATTTTTGAGTAGAAGAGGATAATACCATGTTTCCACTTGAAATGTTGTAAAGCCCCAAGGCTTCGTCTTGGACAAATGTATTTTTCAGCAGCTCATTGTAATTTTGGTTTTGACTGGAGATCCAGCAAAGTTAAAATCCACACCCATCCGAGGAGAAGGGTGCATTTTCAGCCTTTATTTAGTAGGATTTCAGTGCCTCCTTTGCTTTGGACTTGCAAAGGGGGGAGATTTCTGCAGCGAGGGGGGCTGTGCTGAGGATCAGGGCACAGTTTCAGATGCTGTCCAAGTTGACAAAGAAGAGACAGTTCCATAGATGATGATTCTGCAAGATGGAAAAGTGCTGATAGACGGTGGAAAAATGCAAGACTGAGCCTAACCGCTTGCAGACCCGCTTCAGAAAGGCAGCCTGGAGTGGCTGCCCTGGTGCTGTACGTGGGCGATCCATAGTAGCAGCATTGTCTGACACTTAAGGGCGAGCAGGCGGAGGTGGGGAGGGAGAGACGGGGGCTTAGGGTGCTTGGTTTCGTAGAGAGCACGAGGCAGCTTTGTGGGGGCTTTTAAGTGATGTGGTGATAGTTTTAAAGTGGATAGTTGTATAATTTTTTCATATGTAATACACTTTTAAGGTTTTTTGGGTTTAGTTTTCAGTAATCAAAGTAAAGCTTCGGGTGACTGATCAAATAGAGAACGGAAAGCTCAAACATTTCAGCTTCAGGTTATGGCTGAGTAGAGTTTTGCTGACATCAGGAATTATTAATTGCAACAGCTAAATTACAAAGATGTTATCATGGCTCTGGGAGCCAAGAACACCATAATTAGGAGGGTTGTTAGATTCCCCATCCTGCTTCCTTACTTTTGACTTTAACCATTAAGGGACTGGATCCAGGTAAAAGTGAACTAGTTTATGTGGAGGGCTTGGGGTTGTTTCGGGAACAACGTGAAGCAGAGATAGATACCTCGATGTGTTAACAGATGCTGCTCTCCCACATGCAGGTATGGGCAAGGAGCGGTGTGTCCTGTCCTGTTTTACATCACACCAAATCTGGTGTGAGGGGCTCCTTGGTGGGGGCAGCCTTTAGTGTGTGGATCACTGACAGCAGGTGAAACAGTGCACGTGCTGTAATCCCTTTTCAGCAGGATGTGGTTTATGCTCATAAAGCTGCTTGCACTGGCACCTGGTTCGCGGAGCTCGGTGGGTTCTACCCACACATTTCATGCATTAGAACTGCATCAACAATTGTTTATGGAGGTTTTCAAAAGTATTTTAAATTTCTTAAGATGATGTGTTTTCTTGTTCTCCTACATCCTGTTGCCTTCCAGCTAGAGAGTGACCCTCTACTGAAGTGATTTTCTAAATCAAAGCTGAAGCTGAGATGTCTGGGTTTAGCTGACAGCATCGTCCCTTGTCTGAACAGCTGTTGGCGTCAGTGGCATCACTCGGTGCTGTCCGCGTGCCTACAGGAGCTGTGCCGGTTGGCTTCTGGCAGCCCGAATGCCAGACATCTCTCTTTGGAGCTCAGAATCCCTCATCTATTTTGATTTCCTAATAGATTAGCAAACTTGAAAATGCAGAGTGAGAGTTGGTCATAGTTTCCATCAGAACGCCAGCCTTGGAGCCCAGGATGTACTCAAGGGGAAGCCACAACCATCAATGTATTCAAGTGCATGTTTCTAGCTTTGTCCTCGGGCACACGTCCCCGTTCAGAAGGGCACTCAAATATTTCCATAATGCCTGAGATTGCCCAGCTAAAGTCAGCAGGACTGGCTGATGCCAGTAAAACAACTTATGATTAACATCAGACGCATTCTTTAGGTGCTGATGGACTCGAGCCTGTGGTGGTTTAAGGGTGGCAGATGTTGGAAATGTCGTTTCTGTAGGTTCAGGATGGAACTGAGTCACGCAGAATTGTATGGGGGGCATTGTCACATCTCGAAGAAGATTCCTAAGAAGGAAATTAAACTGTAATTAATTAGGAAATCAAACTGTTTAATTTCCTAAGAAGGAAATTAAACTGTAAACATGGAAAATGTTGTCGTTGCTGATAGTATTAGGATTTTATTGTAGCTCAGAAATAGAAAAGATGATGTTAGCTGCTGCACAAAACTTTGGAAGACGAGGAGCATAGTCTTTCACATGGTTATTTTAATAATGTTTTGTAAATTAATTTATAGACTTATAAAGTGTAGGAATTGTATTTGCTTTATGTCACAGGTTTTGAAATAGACGTAAATATCAACTATGGGGCCTGCTTTTAAAATCTGAAATTTAGAAGTGATACAACTTTCAATATTTTGCATTATAATATTTAATTGCCTACTATATATATAAAAAAAGATACTGCAAAGAATTCTTTACGTTCTTTTGCAAGTTTTTAATTTTCTCCATACTAGGTAATCGCTGGGGGCAGGGATTCCCCCCTGCCTCCCCATATTTACATTCCATGGGTTTCTTTGTATGGTCCCACTGTAGCATCGCCCACAGCATAGACTACAGTGTTTCTTTCCAATCAGGAGAGCTGGTGTGTCTGTGGTTTTTATCCAATAGTGTTTGGAAAAGTCCCTCTGCAAAGCCAGAGCCTTGCCTGTAACTGGGACGCTCCTGGAAGTCAGTCGGAACCGGCAGGAGTGTGTTGTAATAAGTTAGAGGTCACCAGATGAAGGGCCACCTCGAGGCTCTGTGGAACGGAGCCTGCAGCGGAGGGCAGCGGCTGGTCCCCGTGTCCATCCCCATCCCACCCCGTCCCTCCCGCAGCTGGCTGAGCACTCCCGTGTCCTGAAGGCAAAATTGATCTGCCTTGCTGAAACCGTTCATCTGAGCTTCCCAGCTTGCCTGGTCTGCAGTGATATGGGGAGAACTGGCACAAGTGACTGCGCTGGCAGGTTGATGAGGACCGTAACTGGGAGCAAAGAGCAGCTGGGAGCAATAACCCTTCCCGCAGGCCCGCAGAGGAGCGTGTCCCTGTGGCTGGCTGCTCTCCCTGTGGTTCCACAAACTGGGCTGCTGGTTGAGCTCTGCGCAGTTCCCTCAAAGGCCTTATATAGATGTGGGCGAACAAAATCCTCCCAAGAGAGCAAAAAGCAATTAAAAATTACCAAAGCGTCATTAAAACTCTGTACCAGTAGCTGTTTTGTAGAAAAGTGAAATGCTTTTACTTTCAAAGCTGCCAAAGGTTATACAGTAAATCTCTGGAGAAGCTGGAATGTCTTCCCAGAGCTACTTACAGGACAGTTTTTCAATCCCAGCGTTACTGTTCTTGGAGAAGGAGCACTTGTGAGCCAATTTATAAATCTCTTCCTTAAACAGCTTTTTTTTTTACGGGCATTTTAGGAGTAGAACATCTGGCTTGACTTTTAGATTGTTTTGATTGTGTCTGTTCTAACATTCAAATTGCTTCACGTGTGGATACTTTTTGCTGGTGCTTTCTGTGTCCTAAACTTCCAGTTACATGTTTCTCATTTACTAGAACATGCTGAAGCTCTCTCTTCACACTGGAAGAAGGCAGTGCTGAATAGTAAACTGTTAGCAGATCTCCTTGAGAAGGATGAAGTGCAGCTCAGGAGGGTTATGTACCGTCTGAACAGCTAAACTTTCAGTTGTTAAAAATTTCTGAGACCAGTAATGCTGTCAATGATAAATCCAGATTGTTGCCCACAGTTTTGCTTCAGTTTGCTTCAGGATAAATTTTTTACTTGCATTTCGGTTCCATTATCTTAGCAAGTCAGTGCTGTGCCTACCTGGAGATGTGTTCTTACCACCGCCATCCCCTGCCCTGGGACTGCAGGCATCAATGTTGAGGGTCCCTTGGAAGTTTTCCTCATCAAACTTTCTGTTGAGTCAGGAAGAGTGGCATTGTTGGCTTAACGCTGGTATCCATTAGGCTTTGTGGCATCCGTATGGTCCATGAGCTGTATGGATTTAGACTTGAAGTGCCAAGAGCAGACCGTTCTCATCTGGCATCCACAAGCAGGATAAGGCTTGTAGAAATAAGACTTTTCCTTCTGAATGATGTTTTTTCTTTTGACCCTTCTCTTCTACCTTTGCTGTGCTTTTTCTCCAGCTGGGATGACAGCAGCTCCGTCAGCAGTGGGATCAGTGACACCATAGATAACCTCAGTACCGATGACATTAACACCAGCTCCTCTATCAGCTCCTATGCCAACACACCTGCCTCCTCCCGCAAGAACTTGGACGCACAGGTAAGGTCGCTGCTTTGGACAAGTAACATGGGCGTTATTTTCCGTGCATAACAGGTATAGGCGTGTTAAGGTGGATGAACTTGAGCACACAGCCAGCCTTCAGTACAGACGGTATCGCCGGAAAGACGATGTCAGGCAGTGGTAACCGCCTTATCACACGGGGCATTTACGAATATCTCCTCTGTGTGGCACCCGTGGCATCTGCACTGCGGTGGTGTGGCAGCAAGTGGCTTCTGCCCTCCTAGGGGTGCCATTGCACAGATAACATCCATCGGTGGATGGGATTATTGTCCTGTTTTTTAGCTCTAGAGCAGGTATTACCTTTTTACTTAAAGAACAGAATTTAATTTAAGTCAACAGGAAAATTTAAAGATTATTTATGCTTCCACTGGAAATGTAAGTGTGCTAGGCAAGTGAAATAGATGGTTTTAAACTTCCAGGGCTGTGCGTTACTGCAGGCTTTGTATTTTGGCAGCAATTCATAGGAGGCTAAATTTTACCTCCATCAGCAGCGTACGTGTGCTCAGACACCACACATCCAAAGAAGGTAAAACAAGCGAAGGTATCCGGTGGTTTGTCATTCATCAGTTAGAGAGTTGCAGTAATATAAACTGCTTTTTTCCCCCAATTGTAGAGAATTTTGTTTGGAAAAGTGCAGGACTGGGAATTCCAGCTTTGCTCTTTGTACACCCACCTGCTCAGGGGCCTCAGGTGTTGGGTGTCAGAGCAAGGACTTGGCACTGCAGCAGGCAGAGGAGCGGAGTGTAGGTATGACCTCCTCTTCTGTTTCTTTCCTCTTTCATTCTTCTCCAGTCCCTTTCGTGACTGGACCCTCAATCTGGTTTTAATATCAGTTTTAATGTAGACGTGCGGTTGCTGTGAAGTGTTACTCTGCCTACAGGACTGTGGTGCGAGCCTATATTAGTCTCTGTTCCCTTGCCTCAAAGTGCACACTTGAGCCTACATGAAAGGTTTCCAGTTAGCCTCTGGTCGTGTATCAGCGACTGCATGGGTGCTTGAAACTGCCCATACAAGTTGAGAGGAGTTAAGATCTATCAAGCATGGTTTTCAGTACATAACAGAGAGAGTAACATGGACAACTAGAAGTATTTTTTGACAATTGTTACTGTCTCAACATTGTAATACTACTGGGGGGAAAAAAGGGAGACGTGACTAAACATTAAGGAAAAGAAATAGAAACTCATTTGCCTGCTATCTTCTGATGGATCAGATTCTTGGAAACACCTCTGAGAGATCAAAATCTGTGTTGAGGAACGCCTCTTCCTCCTCCACAACCATTGCAGCATCCAAGAGAGCGCAGACATACACCAGAAGAAAAGCAGCCGAAGCCTGGACAGGCAGTAGAGCGTGGTCTTTAGAAGAGGAAGCTGGAGCCAAGACATACAAATGTGTTTGCAGGTTTTTGATGTGTGTCTGTGACCTGCTTCTCTCCTCAGTTTTCACGGCTGACAGTATTTATTCTAACTTACACTATTATCTGCAAATTATTGTCCACAAAACACTTTGTTGTTTGAACTGAATATCCTTTTCAACCAAGGGAATGAAAATAGCTTGGAGTGATGGAACCAGTTGTAGCTTGCAGGGTTGTTTTTTTGCTGCCCAAAGTAGTCCTCCGAGCTCGTGACACAGTGGATGCTGCACATACGCCTTTTTTGTTGTGCCTGGAGTGCTGGATGATGCCAGTACCCACGTTTGCGTTCCCCTGGGCAGTGAACCACAAAGGACTGGCAGATATCTGCAGAGGGATGTGGACTTCTCAGGGTATGCGCTGCTTTCCTTCTCCTAAACAGTAGCCACTTTAAAGCTGCTGAGATTCTGCCACATCTTTTAGAGGTGGTACAGAAGGTGGATTTCAGATAATTAAAGAGGGAGCTCAAAGCTAATCCATGTGCAGCTGGGAGTCCAGACAAGTTAGGTAGCAACATCAGAGGGAGAGAGACGTATCATGGCAGCATCTGCTGATAACATCCGTTAACTTCTGTGGAATCATCTCTGCGAGGGAAGAAGACGTGGTTGCAGCAGGAAGAAAGTCTCTGCTAAGAAACTGATTTTTCAGAGCTGGCGAGTACCCCGTACTCCAGAAGCTGTAGGTCCTTCATCTTTGAGAAACAGGACTTAAATATGATATTAACTCCTCCTTCATAGACATTCGTAGTTGTGGCCCATTTTTGTAACAGTGCTATGAAGATGTTTGCAAATTGGTTCTGAGCAAGCTGGTGACTTGAACCAGCATTTGCCTTAGCGTGTTCCTACGTCTTGCTGATTATGCCAAGTACCAAACCACTCAATATAGCAATATGACTTTGGGGGCCCTAATGTTTCCCCCTTCCATTGCTCAGACTTAGGCAAGCTCCCTTTTACTTGGCACTGCACGTAGCGTGCCTTTAAGGTCACATCATACACATACTTTAAGGAGAAAGCAAGAGCTGATGGGTGTTTGAAAATAACTTCTTTAACTGAACTAAAATGGAAGAGATCAAGTAATAAACTTGTTCATGTGATGCTAAAAAGTTGGGAAGAAAAGGAAACAATTTCTTCAAATAGAAAACAGCAGCATCTTGAAGATGTGGGATCAAGGCAACTTCTCGGTTTCACTGGAGCAGAGATGGATTTGGTCTGTTCACAACTTCAGCAGCAGTTTTACAAAACTTATTCCTAAAGTTGAGAAATCCTGGTGGTTACTGCAACTGCCAGCTCAGGCAGGCTTTGCTCCCAGCGCGTGCTCGCTAGGTCTTGCCATGACCTCCAACAAACAACTTCTACCCACTCCAGGCCTTCCAGGCAGGTGGAGTTTCAGCTGCAATCCTGAGGCCAGGTTTCACCATGTTTTGGTTTTGATTCCTCAGTCGTGTTTCTGTGCTGCTCTCCGTGTTCACCCTTCAACAGAAACATCGCTGGCCAGAGGGCTTCAAGGGTAGTGGGCAGCCGTTCGAAGGCTATGGAAAAACTTTGGCCGTGGGTGTAGCACTGGGATGAACTGGGAGAGAGCAAAGATAGAGTTGTTTTCTCTGCTGAGCCTGTGCTGTTCCTACAGGTGTGAAGGAGCGGAAGTAGAAGGCACAGAAATATTTCATAGTCAACCAAACCAAAACCAACCTTTCCTAGCAAGTAGGTGTGTTTCTTGATCTTGAACACTGACAGTGTAAATACACCGTTCCAGACAGGGTACTTTCATAGTCAACCAAACCAAAACCAACCTTTCCTAGCAAGTAGGTGTGTTTCTTGATCTTGAACACTGACAGTGTAAATACACTGTTCCAGACAGGGTACTTGAAGCAAGATACTAATGAGAGCACGTGAGGGATGATGTTCAGGTGGTTTTGTTGGTCACATATTTGTTGTTTCTTGCCTGTGCTGTCTTCCAAGGTAAATGCAGGAGATGTTTGTGTGAAATGATAATTTTAGAGAAACGCAGAAACAGTCGCGCTGTGAATTTATTGCACACCTACCAATGGTCATAGACAGGTCACCAGCGCCAAACCCTGCGGCCGTGGGAAGAGAAGGGAGTTTGAAAGCAGAGTTTCATCAAGCCTGTGCTGAGTTGCGCTCTTCGAATGGAGAGGCAGGGAAACAGTATTTGCATAGGATGAGGAAAGTGCAAGAAAATAATATCTAAATCCGTAATTCAGCCAAAGCTTGTTGGTCTAATGACAAGTAACCCAGGCCCTGCCTATTTCACATGACTGAAGAAAGACGGTTGTGATGTGTGGTGTCAGCTTTCAGAGGCTGGTCGCTTAGACTAGTTTTTCAGGCTTTTTTAAAAAAGAGTAATTATAGTAACAAGCAGAGGACATGAAACCACAACTCCCTTAGATTCTTTAATATTAATGGGATGATCTGATAGGAGAAGAAAAGTCATAAACTTGAAACATACTTCAGGAACTTAAAAATAAAATACACCATTTTGCTGAAAACATGGCAATGATCATGCGTCCTTTCCTGAGCTGTGTCTGATTACTGAAAGGGAGTAGAAGATTGTGGGCTTTATAATGCTTTGGGATATTTAAATTAATTTCATTTTAAGTGACAGTACTATTCGACTACTGCACAGTGCTGGGCACATTACCTTCTGCTGAGGCTGCAGGGAAGAGATGGTACTCAGCATCTCACCGCCGTTTGCCAACACTTATATGATCAAGTGTTGCATTGTCATGATCCTGTGACGGTCGAAGACTTCAGCTATCAATTTTTTATCCAGATCAGGGTCAAATGTATGGGCATTTGTCATTTGTGCCTGACCACAAAATAGTTGGTTGTAGTGTTACAAAATGTGCCCAAACTAATCAACAGCGTTTGACAGGAGAAGTAGAATTCTGCAAGAGAATTTCTATCAGCGATAGAAATACTAACGTGTGGGGAATATATTGAGATATATAGAGATATGTATTTTTTTAATAGGGTAACAGATGTAAATTAAGTATTTCTGAGAATTTTTGCAAAAGCTTGCTAGTGAGAAAATTCTATATTGGTATTGACCTTTGCAAAATTCTGTGCAAAGAATAGGGAAAAAGCCGTTTTGTAGGAGTGGAATATCAATTAAAACCCAAGGTAAGTTATGTCTTTAAGTCAGCCGTGTGTATTGTTAAAAAGTTGTTGAGGATTCATTTTTCTTCAGTGCTTGGGTGTCCTCCTCCTCCTGGATTAGAATGAGCAGCATTCCAAATCTGTTCCAAAAGCTGCCTCCTCATGCTCCGGCGATCAGATTGCCAGACGAGAGATAGGAGAGCAGCAAGAACAAAGGAAAGCTGGCTGCGCAGGTTTGAAATGGGCTGCTGGCATCGCAGTAAAAGGGTTTGTCAGAAATCTGAGAGGAAGAATTATAAATGTCATGGAGCTGAATATGTCCTTTATAAATCAAGTGTTGGGGTTTTTTTATTTTTGGGTCTCTTTTTCTTTATTCAAAGGGGTATGGCTGTTTACATTTTTTTGCATTTTTTTTCCTTGCGTATTAAAAAAAAAAATCATTGTTGGAGTTCGTTCCTTGCTGTGACATTTCTTTATCCAAGTCATGTTACGTTTGTCGGTACCCAGAGGTGGTTGCTGAGTTGATTAATCAGTTTGATGTTTCTCGTTTGTGAAGCTTCTCAGTAGAAAGGCTTGCCCTGAAGGTTACAGTGCAATTCCTTATCTGTTCTAGACTGATGCAGAAAAGCATTCCCAGGTTGAGCGGAATTCCTTGTGGTCCAGTGATGAAGTCAAGAAATCAGACGGAGGATCTGATAGCGGCATAAAAATGGAGCCAGGATCTAAATGGAGGCGGAATGCCTCTGATGTGTCAGATGAATCTGACAAAAGCACTTCGGGTAGGAAGAACACTGTTATTTCGCAGACGGGCTCCTGGCGACGGGGCATGTCGGCTCAGGTTGGCATTACCACACCAAGGACTAAACCTTCAACCGCCTCAGGCACGTTAAAGACACCTGGAACAGGTGAGAAAAGGTGTAAGATATAAACAAGCCAAAAAGTGTGTTCGGTATAAAAACAGTTTAAATACTTTCCAGAGGCAGAACCTGAACTTCAGGTAATCCTGTCTTTATTTTTAGATAATGTTTGAACCTATGCAGCGTCTTGTACGTCCACGGTTCTATTTCTGTTCATTTGAAAATGCGTGTTTTGGATTAGTACACCCTGAAAGTTGTTTTCATGACAACTCGACTTCAGCCCAGCTATTTGTTGGGCACAGTGTTGCCATACGAAGAATACCTAATACAATTTCAGCTTTTGAAGTCACGGTTAACTTTAAGAACATACAGTATGTGTGGTTGAGGAGATTTTATCTTTTTTTTTGTTGTTCCCCACACTAAACCAGCATGTTAATTTCTACTAAACGCTATTTAGTTCTGGATTTTCTTATAAATGCATTAGTGATTGTGGCACTTGCAGATGTGTGATTGAAAATTGATTTAATTTACGTAATCGAGAAATGCAAGTTAATACCTCTCCTCTTATTTTGTCACGTACACAACTGTACATTAAAACGTTGACGTTGGATGCTCTCTTAAATGATGCCTTTTAGGAAAATGATACTAATGGCCTAACACTACTTCTGTCTAACGATAAAAAAGGGTCAATCTGTGGTAGCTACAGAGGGAAGCGTTTTTTTTTTCTTCTCTGTCACTATGACGTAAGACTGTTCTGCTTTTCATATTCTCAAGGGCAAACATACCACATACTTCTTCTCTGGCAAGTCTGCATGTATAACTCACTAGAGTGGCATGTAAGTTCCGTGCGGACGAGGTCAGAACTTGTAACCACACTCTAGTGGCTAACACGCTTTTGCTTTTCATGCTGCTTTGAGTTTCATCATTTGCTTGATGTTTTCAAGTCATTAAATATTAGAATTCTTTTTCTATTTTTGTAGTGAAAA
>NW_010421732.1:44803-48995 GCF_000710305.1 Buceros rhinoceros silvestris | reverse complement strand
ACTGATGACGCCAAGGTATCAGAAAAGGGTAGACTATCTCCTAAAGCTGGACATGTTAAACGTTCCCCATCAGATGCAGGACGCAGCAGTGGTGATGAATCCAAAAAGCTTCCCACAAGTAACTCTAGAACAACTGCTGCTAATGCTAATACATTCGGATTTAAGAAACAGAGCGGGTCAGCCGTAGGCGTGACTATAATCACTGCCAGTGGGGCAACTATCACCAGTAGATCGGCTACCCTGGGAAAAATCCCAAAGTCATCTGGACTCATGGGTAGGACCACTGGTCGGAAGACTAGTGTTGATGGCTCTCAGAACCAGGACGATGGCTACTTAGCACTTAGCGCCCGAACTAATCTTCAGTATCGTAGTTTACCCCGGCCCAGTAAATCCAGTAGCAGAAGCGGAGCTGGGAATAGATCTAGCACAAGTAGCATAGACTCCAACATAAGCAGCAAGTCAGCCGGGTTGCCTGTCCCTAAAATGAGAGAGCCTGCCAAGGTAATCCTTGGAAACTCTCTGCCAGGATTAGTCAATCAGACTGATAAAGAGAAAGGGATTTCGTCCGACAACGAAAGCGTGGCCTCATGTAATTCTGTTAAAGTGAACCCTGCATCACAGACTGCTTCTAGTGGCGCTCAAAGTTCTCACCAGCAAGGAGCCAAGTACCCCGATGTGGCCTCTCCCACTTTGCGCAGGTAGGCAATAAATTCGTTGATTGTGCAATGCTGTCAGTTAGAGCTGAATGATCAGGACTCTTCCAGCCAGGCCTGGCTGTGGTTGGTGGAGCACTTACTATTTAGTGTTCTACATCAAGGTCTTTGCATTTACATTTAATTTCACATAAACAGGTTGGCCAGTGTTGTCAATACTCAGTACATCATGCGATAGCAGTGAAAATTTAACAATTGGGAAAAAAAAAATCCCTGTCTGCCAGAAGGTTTGGCAATTGTGATATGAGTCTCTGTTGCAAAAATCATGCTTGAAGGCTTCACCCGTGCAGGTATCACAGGAATAAGACTTCCTTACCTGAAGGTTACTGAAGAGTTCTTGCACCAATGTGTACACGTAACAAACCTGGAAATACTCCGGTGGTGGATCACATTACAAATTGGCAACAGCAGAGTTATTTCAGATTTTCACAACGACCACGGCGTAATTGGACCGGCCGTACCTAGATCCACGTGCCTGACCCAAACCAATCCTTCACTTGTGTGCGCTAGGCCAGTCTGTTGCGAGACTCAACATCAGGTTATTTACCTGGGTACAAGAGCCCTAAGTAAAGTTACTGTCTAAGATGGGTTGAATTTTTCTTATTTTAATACTTTTTTAAAATAAAAACCTTACCTGTCTTCTGTTTCTCCATGACTACCCCAGATATTATTTTAACATTAATGTGGAGGTGGTCAGGAATTAATTTACTGGTGCACTGTGCATCAAAGCCATGATATTGGTGAAAGGTTCCGTTAATATTATTTTTCAGTTTAATTTGACATCGAGTAGCTTGTCTGTTCCAAGTTGCGGTGTTTTGCATTTCATTTTGTCTTGATGCCCATGATACCCATACAGTTACGCTACATCATCCTGCTTCCAGTGATGTGAGAAAGCCACATTCCATCCGAAGCACCAGTGCAAGCATAATGGCTGTGGCGGCAGCTTGGGCTAACGCTGAAAAGAGTTGTACACTGTTTCTTTTGAGATGGGTGATTTTATTTGAAGAGCCTCTGTGAGAATAATTCAAGATTTTTCCTTTATTTTATTCCTGGTTATCACTAGATAAGCCATGTCTGCAGAACATTTAATTTTCATCAATGGCTGGTGAAAAACCCCAGCAGACCTTTAATTTCTATGGTATAGCCCATGAGAAATGCAGATTTTCAGTGTTGCCAGCCTCAGGCACGTTAAAATTGAGATTTGATTGGAAATGTTTTTCTGTTACTGGAAAGCCCCTTTGGTAGCTCTGTAACTGAAATACTGCATCGGAAATACGTGATGCTCCAAAGAGAAGACAACGGAGGCTCAGCTTAACTCTTGCCTCATTCAATTTACGATTTCACTCTTGCATTTTCACCAGACTGTCTAAATCATCGTTTATTGAAACACATCAGAGTGAACTGGGCCTCATCTGCTTACAGCTGATTTCTAGAATGACAATAATGAAGATTTTGATTTGCATAGTCAGTTGAGATGAGTTGCACACATTTGGGTTTTGGGGTTTTTTGCATATTTTCTCTCAGTTCTATAATTTTTTAATATTGCACAATAAATTAGAAACCACACCTTTGTAATAATACAGATTTACCAGTAAGTCTGCAAATATGCGTAACTTCTGTGCTGTCATGAGCAGTGAAATTCTGTAATTCTGCTCTGAGGACCATCCCTCGCTGTTCCCTCAGTATCCCCTTTAGCTCCGATATTCCGTATCTGGCCTGTCCCTTAAATGAAACCACCGTTTATCTTGATAGCTTTTATTATTGAATTGGGCCTTCATGCTTTGCTGTGTACAATACACTCCTTTTCTGTTGATGGGACACGTGCATGACCCAAGAGCCAGCTCAGATATGTCAATCATCTATCAATTACAGTAGATAAGAGTAAACAGATTGTCCTTCCGCGTAGGGTATGTCCTTCCGCGTAGGGTATGTCCTTCCGCGTAGGGTATGTCCTTCCGCGTAGGGTATGTCCTTCCAGAGTTAATCTCTGTCTTGATATGACTGTTTGCTGGGTTGGTTTTCTCTGGACCGAAAGGAATGCTCTCCAGCCCACACCTTCTTCTGAAGGTGTTTCTTACAAGGTTGTGGTTCAGCCAGACGCTGCCTTTAACACAGTATGTTTCTGTTTGTGCCCCAGTGCAGTATCCTTTTGGTATTAGCGGTGCTGTGAAGCAGTTTGGGGAAGACTTTGTAACTTACAACAGCTTGAATACTGTTGTTTGGTGGTTTGGGTTTTTTGAAGCTCTAGGATCCTGTCTGTAGGAGTAGAGTTCCCCCAGTACAACCGGAAAGGTGGGATGCAATGGCAGAGGAGCGCCCTAAGCTGGTATTGCTGCTGAAGGCCACGTTTTTCTTCATACTCGTTCTGCTAATACTGAATAAACCCCAGAATCTAAATGTCTCTAAATCCCTGTGGGAAGGGCTTTTATCATTCAGGCCGACTCATCTAAGTCCGTGTCTTCTAACCACTGAGGAGTGGTGTCCAGGTGAATAAGTTTGCCAGGTCCGGGCTGGTTTGTGAATGTCTGTGGCAGGTGCTGAGAGGACCTTGGCAGGGGGCAGTGCTGGGCTATGAGCTAGGTGTAGAGGGGCACCTTAGCCCCTCCAGCAGCATCGCCCAGGTGCTCTGTGGCAAGTGTGCAACAGCAGTCATCCAGCTGCGCTGTGCTGCGTCTGGCACAGCTACGCTGGAGCTGCAGGTAGCACCTGTGCAGTAAGTACAGTGCTCCTGGCACTGCTCGCTGCGCACGTAGGGTGCCCAGCTGTGTTACACAGCCCGAGTTTCTGGGCAGTGTCGGGCAAAGTGACTTAGCGTGCAGGTGTTGAACAGACCACCTGGGCATACGCAAAAGCAGAGAAGGTTCTGCCTGGTGCATACCCACCCGTAAGGCTTCAGGAGCTCTTGCGTGGAGGTACTGTAGCCCTCTGTTCTGAGGACTACGCTCCAATACATACCTGCTTGGAAAGGTTCCGTCCCTAACACTTCCCACTGCTGATAAGAAAAGAGCAAATCCATACAGGCGTGTGTGAAGACAACGGAGGTTCCGACGGCAGTTCCAGGAGCCAAGTGGCAGTAGCAGAAGCGATGTTTTGGAGTGGATGTTTGAAGCTGAGCTGAAAGATACTCTTCCATCATCATTTTGCAGATCAGTTTCAGAACAATTGATATCTACCCTTACACATATTTACTTCTAAGACACTTGTGCACTTCTGAGAACTTTGCCGGTGACTGTTAATGATGGCAACAGCGATGCAAACTGGAGATGCTGCAGGCATCCTGCTCCAACCATGCTTCTGTATCCCCTCCTTTGACTCCTGGCACTCAGCTTGTCTTTTACTGAGCCGGTTCCAGATGCCAAAGCAGGTTAAATCTCACTCTACACTCAAAAAAAAAAAAAAAAAAAAAACCAAAAAGAACCCACAAAAAAAAAAAATCCCCAAAAGGAAAAGGTAAACATAGATTCAAGACACCCAAAGGC